>NC_079196.1:9925206-10155141 GCF_029499605.1 Hyla sarda | reverse complement strand
TATATATAGTGATCACAGGAGGAGTGTGATACATTGTATATATAGTGATCACAGGAGGAGTGTGATACATTGTATATATAGTGATCACAGGAGGAGTGTGATACATTGTATATATAGTGATCACAGGAGGAGTGTGATACATTGTATATATAGTGATCACAGGAGGAGTGTGATACATTGTATATATAGTGATCACAGGAGGAGTGTGATACATTGTATATATAGTGATCACAGGAGGAGTGTGATACATTGTATATATAGTGATCACAGGAGGAGTGTGATACATTGTATATATAGTGATCACAGGAGGAGTGTGATACATTGTATATATAGTGATCACAGAGGAGTGTGATACATTGTATATATAGTGATCACAGGAGGAGTGTGATACATTGTATATATATAGTGATCACAGGAGGAGTGTGATACATTGTATATATAGTGATCACAGGAGGAGTGTGATACATTGTATATATAGTGATCACAGGGGGAGTGTGATACATTGTATATATAGTGATCACAGGAGGAGTGTGATACATTGTATATATAGTGATCACAAGAGGAGTGTGATACATTGTATATATATATAGTGATCACAGGGGGAGGAGTGTGATACATTGTATATATAGTGATCACAGGAGTGTGATACATTGTATATATATATATAGTGATCACAGGGGGAGTGTGATACATTGTATATATAGTGATCACAGGAGTGTGATACATTGTATATATATATAGTGATCACAGGAGGAGTGTGATACATTGTATATATAGTGATCATAGGAGGAGTGTGATACATTGTATATATAGTGATCATAGGAGGAGTGTGATACATTGTATATATAGTGATCACAAGAGGAGTGTGATACATTGTATATATAGTGATCACAGGAGGAGTGTGATACATTGTATATATAGTGATCACAGGAGGAGTGTGATACATTGTATATATAGTGATCACAGGAGGAGGGTGATACATTGTATATATATATAGTGATCACAGGAGGAGTGTGATACATTGTATATATAGTGATCACAAGAGGAGTGTGATACATTGTATATATAGTGATCACAGGAGGAGTGTGATACATTGTATATATAGTGATCACAGGGGGAGTGTGATACATTGTATATATAGTGATCACAAGAGGAGTGTGATACATTGTATATATATATATGGATCACAGGGGGAGTGTGATACATTGTATATATAGTGATCACAGGAGTGTGATACATTGTATATATATATATAGTGATCACAGGGGGGAGTGTGATACATTGTATATATAGTGATCACAGGAGTGTGATACATTGTATATATATATAGTGATCACAGGAGGAGTGTGATACATTGTATATATAGTGATCATAGGAGGAGTGTGATACATTGTATATATAGTGATCATAGGAGGAGTGTGATACATTGTATATATAGTGATCACAGGAGGAGTGTGATACATTGTATATATAGTGATCACAGGAGGAGTGTGATACATTGTATATATAGTGATCACAGGATGAGTGTGATACATTGTATATATAGTGATCACAGGAGGAGTGTGATACATTGTATATATAGTGATCACAGGAGGAGTGTGATACATTGTATATATAGTGATCACAGGATGAGTGTGATACATTGTATATATAGTGATCACAGGAGGAGTGTGATACATTGTATATATAGTGATCACAGGAGGAGTGTGATACATTGTATATATAGTGATCACAGGAGGAGTGTGATACATTGTATATATAGTGATCACAGGAGGAGTGTGATACATTGTATATATAGTGATCACAGGAGGAGTGTGATACATTGTATATATAGTGATCACAGGAGGAGTGTGATACATTGTATATATAGTGATCACAGGAGGAGTGTGATACATTGTATATATTGTGATCACAGAGAAGTGTGATACATTGTATATATAGTGATCACAGGAGGAGTGTGATACATTGTATATATAGTGATCACAGGAGGAGTGTGATACATTGTATATATAGTGATCACAGGGGGAGTGTGATACATTGTATATATATAGTGATCACAGGAGGAGTGTGATACATTGTATATATAGTGATCACAGGGGGAGTGTGATACATTGTATATATAGTGATCACAGGGGGAGTGTGATACATTGTATATATAGTGATCACAGGGGGAGTGTGATACATTGTATATATAGTGATCACAGGAGGAGTGTGATACATTGTATATATGGTGATCACAGGAGGAGTGTGATACATTGTGTATATATAGTGATCACAGGGGGAGTGTGATACATTGTATATATAGTGATCACAGGAGGAGTGTGATACATTGTATATATAGTGATCACAGGAGAAGTGTGATACATTGTATATATAGTGATCACAGGAGGAGTGTGATACATTGTATATATAGTGATCAAAGGGGGAGTGTGATACATTGTATATATAGTGATCACAGGGGGAGTGTGATACATTGTATATATAGTGATCACAAGAGGAGTGGGATACATTGTATATATATATAGTGATCACAAGAGGAGTGTGATACATTGTATATATAGTGATCACAGGGGGAGTGTGATACATTGTATATATAGTGATCACAGGAGGAGTGTGATACATTGTATATATAGTGATCACAGGAGGAGTGTGATACATTGTATATATAGTGATCACAGGAGGAGTGTGATACATTGTATATATAGTGATCATAGGAGGAGTGTGATACATTGTATATATAGTGATCACAGGGGGAGTGTGATACATTGTATATATAGTGATCACAGGGGGAGTGTGATACATTGTATATATAGTGATCACAGGAGGAGTGTGATACATTGTATATATAGTGATCACAGCAGGAGTGTGATACATTGTATATATAGTGATCACAGGAGGAGTGTGATACATTGTATATATAGTGATCACAGGAGGAGTGTGATACATTGTATATATAGTGATCACAGGAGGAGTGTGATACATTGTATATATAGTGATCACAGGAGGAGTGTGATACATTGTATATATAGTGATCACAAGAGGAGTGTGATACATTGTTTATATAGTGATCACAGGAGGAGTGTGATACATTGTATATATAGTGATCACAGGAGGAGTGTGATACATTGTATATATAGTGATCACAGGAGGAGTGTGATACATTGTATATATAGTGATCACAGGAGGAGTGTGATACATTGTATATATAGTGATCACAGGAGGAGTGTGATACATTGTATATATAGTGATCACAGGAGGAGTGTGATACATTGTTTATATAGTGATCACAGGGGGAGTGTGATACATTGTATATATAGTGATCACAGGAGGAGTGTGATACATTGTATATATAGTGATCACAGGAGGAGTGTGATACATTGTATATATAGTGATCACAGGGGGAGTGTGATACATTGTATATATATAGTGATCACAGGAGGAGTGTGATACATTGTATATATAGTGATCACAGGGGGAGTGTGATACATTGTATATATAGTGATCACAGGGGGAGTGTGATACATTGTATATATAGTGATCACAGGGGGAGTGTGATACATTGTATATATAGTGATCACAGGAGGAGTGTGATACATTGTATATATGGTGATCACAGGAGGAGTGTGATACATTGTATATATAGTGATCACAGGGGGAGTGTGATACATTGTATATATAGTGATCACAGGAGGAGTGTGATACATTGTATATATAGTGATCACAGGAGAAGTGTGATACATTGTATATATAGTGATCACAGGAGGAGTGTGATACATTGTATATATAGTGATCAAAGGGGGAGTGTGATACATTGTATATATAGTGATCACAGGGGGAGTGTGATACATTGTATATATAGTGATCACAAGAGGAGTGGGATACATTGTATATATATATATAGTGATCACAAGAGGAGTGTGATACATTGTATATATAGTGATCACAGGGGGAGTGTGATACATTGTATATATAGTGATCACAGGAGGAGTGTGATACATTGTATATATAGTGATCACAGGAGGAGTGTGATACATTGTATATATAGTGATCACAGGAGGAGTGTGATACATTGTATATATAGTGATCATAGGAGGAGTGTGATACATTGTATATATAGTGATCACAGGGGGAGTGTGATACATTGTATATATAGTGATCACAGGGGGAGTGTGATACATTGTATATATAGTGATCACAGGAGGAGTGTGATACATTGTATATATAGTGATCACAACAGGAGTGTGATACATTGTATATATAGTGATCACAGGAGGAGTGTGATACATTGTATATATAGTGATCACAGGAGGAGTGTGATACATTGTATATATAGTGATCACAGGAGGAGTGTGATACATTGTATATATAGTGATCACAGGAGGAGTGTGATACATTGTATATATAGTGATCACAAGAGGAGTGTGATACATTGTTTATATAGTGATCACAGGAGGAGTGTGATACATTGTATATATAGTGATCACAGGAGGAGTGTGATACATTGTATATATAGTGATCACAGGAGGAGTGTGATACATTGTATATATAGTGATCACAGGAGGAGTGTGATACATTGTATATATAGTGATCACAGGAGGAGTGTGATACATTGTATATATAGTGATCACAGGAGGAGTGTGATACATTGTTTATATAGTGATCACAGGGGAGTGTGATACATTGTATATATAGTGATCACAGGAGGAGTGTGATACATTGTATATATAGTGATCACAGGAGGAGTGTGATACATTGTATATATAGTGATCACAGTGGGAGTGTGATACATTGTATATATAGTGATCACAGGGGGAGTGTGATACATTGTATATATAGTGATCACAGGAGGAGTGTGATACATTGTATATATAGTGATCACAGGAGGAGTGTGATACATTGTATATATAGTGATCACAGGAGGAGTGTGATACATTGTATATATAGTGATCACAGGAGGAGTGTGATACATTGTATATATAGTGATCACAAGAGGAGTGTGATACATTGTTTATATAGTGATCACAGGAGGAGTGTGATACATTGTATATATAGTGATCACAGGAGGAGTGTGATACATTGTATATATAGTGATCACAAGAGGAGTGTGATACATTGTATATATAGTGATCACAGGAGGAGTGTGATACATT
This sequence comes from Hyla sarda, assembly GCF_029499605.1. Taxonomy (NCBI): domain Eukaryota; kingdom Metazoa; phylum Chordata; class Amphibia; order Anura; family Hylidae; genus Hyla; species Hyla sarda. Next base: position 10,149,991 of record NC_079196.1, on the reverse strand, counting down.
GCATATATAGTGATCACAGGGGGAGTGTGATACATTGTATATATAGTGATCACAAGAGGAGTGTGATACATTGTATATATATAGTGATCACAGGAGGAGTGTGATACATTGTATATATATATAGTGATCACAGGAGGAGTGTGATACATTGTATATATAGTGATCACAAGAGGAGTGTGATACATTGTATATATAGTGATCACAGGGGGAGTGTGATACATTGTATATATAGTGATCACAAGAGGAGTGTGATACATTGTATATATATATAGTGATCACAGGGGGAGTGTGATACATTGTATATATAGTGATCACAGGAGTGTGATACATTGTATATATATATATAGTGATCACAGGGGGAGTGTGATACATTGTATATATAGTGATCACAGGAGTGTGATACATTGTATATATATATAGTGATCACAGGAGGAGTGTGATACATTGTATATATAGTGATCATAGGAGGAGTGTGATACATTGTATATATAGTGATCATAGGAGGAGTGTGATACATTGTATATATAGTGATCACAAGAGGAGTGTGATACATTGTATATATAGTGATCACAGGAGGAGTGTGATACATTGTATATATAGTGATCACAGGAGGAGTGTGATACATTGTATATATAGTGATCACAGGAGGAGGGTGATACATTGTATATATATATAGTGATCACAGGAGGAGTGTGATACATTGTATATATAGTGATCACAAGAGGAGTGTGATACATTGTATATATAGTGATCACAGGAGGAGTGTGATACATTGTATATATAGTGATCACAGGGGGAGTGTGATACATTGTATATATAGTGATCACAAGAGGAGTGTGATACATTGTATATATATATATGGATCACAGGGGGAGTGTGATACATTGTATATATAGTGATCACAGGAGTGTGATACATTGTATATATATATATAGTGATCACAGGGGGAGTGTGATACATTGTATATATAGTGATCACAGGAGTGTGATACATTGTATATATATATAGTGATCACAGGAGGAGTGTGATACATTGTATATATAGTGATCATAGGAGGAGTGTGATACATTGTATATATAGTGATCATAGGAGGAGTGTGATACATTGTATATATAGTGATCACAAGAGGAGTGTGATACATTGTATATATAGTGATCACAGGAGGAGTGTGATACATTGTATATATAGTGATCACAGGAGGAGTGTGATACATTGTATATATAGTGATCACAGGGGGAGTGTGATACATTGTATATATAGTGATCACAGGGGGAGTGTGATACATTGTATATATAGTGATCACAGGAGGAGTGTGATACATTGTATATATAGTGATCACAGGAGGAGTGTGATACATTGTATATATAGTGATCACAGGAAGAGTGTGATACATTGTATATATAGTGATCACAAGAGGAGTGTGATACATTGTATATGTCACGATGCCGGCTGGCAGGAGGTGGATCCTCTGTGCCAGAGAGGGATTGGCGTGGACCGTGCTAGTGGACCGGTTCTAAGTCACTACTGGTGTTCACCAGAGCCCGCCGCAAAGCGGGATGGACTTGCTGCGGCGGTAGTGACCAGGTCGTATCCACTAGCAACGGCTCAACCTCTCTGACTGCTGAAGATAGGCGCGGTACAAGGGAGTAGACAGAAGCAAGGTCGGACGTAGCAGAAGGTCGGGGCAGGCAGCAAGGATCGTAGTCAGGGGCAACGGCAGGAGGTCTGGAACACAGGCTAGGAACACACAAGGGAACGCTTTCACTGGCACAATGGCAACAAGATCCGGCGAGGGAGTGCAGGGGAAGTGAGGTATACATAGGGAGTGCACAGGTGAACACACTGATTAGAACCACTGCGCCAATCAGCGGCGCAGTGGCCCTTTAAATCGCAAAGACCCGGCGCGCGCGCGCCCTAGGGAGCGGGGCCGCGCGCGCCGGGACAGGACCGACGGAGAGCGAGTCAGGTACGGGAGCCGGGGTGCGCATCGCGAGCGGGCGCCACCCGCATAGCGAATCGCATCCCGGCTGGAGGCGGTATCACAGCGCACCCGGTCAGTGGATCTGACCGGGGCGCTGCGGGAGCGAGAGTGTAGCGAGCGCTCCGGGGAGGAGCGGGGACCCGGAGCGCTCGGCGTAACAGTACCCCCCCCTTGGGTCTCCCCCTCTTCTTGGAGCCTGAGAACCTGAGGACCAGACTTTTATCTAGGATATTGTCCTCAGGTTCCCAGGATCTCTCTTCAGGACCACAGCCCTCCCAGTCAACCGAAAAGAAGGTTTTTCCTCTGACCTTTTTGGAGGCCAGTATCTCCTTTACAGGAAAAATGTCTGAAGAACCGGAGACAGGAGTGGGAGAGATAAGTTTAGGAGAGAAACGGTTGATGATGAGTGGTTTAAGAAGAGAAACGTGAAAGGCATTAGGAATACGAAGAGAAGGAGGGAGAAGAAGTTTATAAGAGACAGGATTAATCTGGCACAAAATTTTGAAAGGACCAAGATAGCGTGGTCCCAATTTGTAGCTGGGAACACGGAAGCGGACATATTTAGCGGAGAGCCATACCTTGTCTCCGGGAGAAAAAATGGGGAGAGCTCTTCTTTTCTTATCAGCAAACTTCTTCATGCGTGATGAAGCCTGTAAGAGAGAATTTTGGGTCTCTTTCCATATGGTGGAAAGATCACGAGTTATTTCATCCACAGCGGGCAAACCAGAGGGCAAGGGAGTAGGGAGGGGGGGAAGAGGGTGACGGCCGTACACCACGAAAAATGGGGATTTGGAAGAAGATTCAGAAACTCTGAAGTTATACGAGAATTCGGCCCATGGTAGAAGATCTGCCCAGTCATCCTGGCGGGAGGAAACAAAATGCCGTAAATAATCACCCAGGACCTGGTTAATTCTTTCTACTTGCCCATTGGATTGAGGATGATAAGCAGAAGAAAAGTTTAATTTAATCTTGAGTTGTTTACAGAGAGCCCTCCAGAATTTTGACACGAATTGGACGCCTCTATCCGAGACGATCTGCGTGGGCAACCCGTGAAGACGAAAAATGTGTACAAAAAATTGTTTTGCCAACTGAGGCGCAGAAGGAAGACCAGGAAGAGGGATGAAATGTGCCATCTTGGAGAATCGATCAACGACCACCCAAACAACAGTGTTGCCACGGGATGAGGGTAAGTCTGTAATAAAGTCCATACCAATCAGAGACCAAGGTTGTTCGGGAACAGGCAGAGGATGAAGAAGACCACCGGGCTTCTGGCGAGGAGTCTTATCCCGGGCACAGACAGTGCAGGCCCGCACAAAATCAACAACATCCGTCTCCAGAGTCGGCCACCAATAGAAACGAGAGATGAGTTGCACGGATTTCTTGATGCCCGCATGGCCTGCGAGATGGGAGGAGTGACCCCATTTGAGGATTCCGAGGCGTTGGCGTGGAGTGACGAAGGTCTTCCCTGGAGGAGTTTGCCTGATGGAGGCTGGAGAAGTGGAGATCAGGCAGTCAGGAGGAATGATGTGTTGCGGAGAGAGCTCTACTTCCGAGGCATCCGAGGAACGAGAGAGAGCATCGGCCCTGATGTTCTTATCGGCAGGCCGAAAGTGAATTTCAAAATTAAATCGGGCAAAGAACAGAGACCACCTGGCCTGGCGAGGATTCAGCCGTTGGGCAGACTGGAGATAGGAGAGATTTTTGTGATCGGTGTAAATAATAACTGGAAATCTTGATCCCTCCAGCAGATGCCTCCATTCCTCAAGTGCTAATTTAATGGCTAGAAGCTCTCGATCCCCGATGGAGTAGTTCCTCTCCGCTGGAGAGAAGGTCCTAGAAAAAAACCCACAAGTAACAGCATGCCCGGAAGAATTTTTTTGTAGAAGGACCGCTCCCGCTCCTACTGAGGAGGCATCTACCTCCAATAGGAAGGGTTTAGATGGGTCAGGTCTGGAGAGCACGGGAGCCGAAGAAAAGGCAGACTTGAGCTGTTTAAAGGCGTCTTCCGCTTGAGGAGGCCATGACTTGGGATTGGCATTCTTTTTGGTTAAAGCCACGATAGGAGCCACAATGGTGGAAAAATGTGGAATAAATTGTCTGTAATAATTGGCGAACCCCAAAAAACGTTGGATAGCACGGAGTCCGGAGGGGCGTGGCCAATCTAAGACGGCAGAGAGTTTGTCTGGATCCATTTGTAGTCCCTGGCCAGAGACCAAGTATCCTAGGAAAGGAAGAGATTGACATTCAAACAGACATTTCTCCATCTTGGCATAAAGTTGATTGTCACGAAGTCTCTGAAGAACCATGCGGACATGCTGGCGGTGTTCTTCTAGGTTGGCAGAAAAAATCAGGATATCGTCCAGATACACAACAACACAGGAATATAAGAGATCACGAAAAATTTCATTAACAAAGTCTTGGAAGACGGCAGGGGCGTTGCACAGGCCAAAGGGCATGACCAGATACTCAAAGTGTCCATCTCTAGTGTTAAATGCCGTTTTCCATTCATCCCCCTCTCTGATGCGGATGAGATTATAAGCACCTCTTAAGTCCAGTTTGGTAAAGATGTGGGCACCTTGGAGGCGATCAAAGAGTTCAGAGATAAGAGGTAGAGGGTAGCGGTTCTTTACCGTGATTTTGTTAAGACCGCGGTAGTCAGTGCAAGGGCGTAGGGAGCCATCTTTTTTGGACACAAAGAAAAATCCGGCTCCAGCAGGAGAGGAGGATTTGCGGATAAAGCCCTTTTTTAAATTTTCCTGGATGTACTCAGACATAGCAAGAGTCTCTGGGGCGGACAGAGGATAAATTCTGCCCCGGGGTGGAGTAGTGCCCGGGAGGAGGTCAATAGGACAGTCATAAGGCCTGTGAGGAGGAAGAGTCTCAGCTTGTTTTTTGCAAAACACATCAGCAAAGTCCATATAGGCCTTAGGGAGACCGGTTACAGGGGGAACCACAGGATCACGGCAGGGAGTACTGGTAACCGGTTTAAGGCAGTCCTTGAAACAAGAGGTACCCCAACTCTTGATCTCCCCTGTGGACCAATCCAGGGTTGGGGAATGGTGTTGAAGCCACGGTAGTCCAAGGAGAATTTCGGAAGTGCAATTGGAGAGGACCAAAAACTCAATTCTTTCGTGATGAGGTCCGATGCACATTAGGAGGGGTTCCGTGCGGTAACGCACGGCACAGTCCAATCTTTCATTGTTAACGCAATTGATGTAAAGAGGTCTGGCGAGACTGGTCACTGGGATGTTGAACCTGTTGATGAGAGAGGCCAAAATAAAGTTTCCTGCAGATCCGGATCGCCAACGGAAGAATTACCCTGGACCAGGTTCAGCAGGGCAGTCTCAGCAGAAGAGGCTCGGGCAGGTTCCTCAAAGACACTTCGAATTTCCGAGAAGAAGGAGTGTACAGAGGCAGTGACGGGGTCATTGCGGTCCCAGAGCGGTGTGGCCCATGACAGAGCTTTTCCAGACAGAAGGCTGACTACGAAAGCCACCTTAGACCTTTCAGTAGGAAACTGGTCCGACATCATCTCCAAGTGCAGGGAACATTGTGAAAGAAAGCCACGGCAAAACTTAGAGTCCCCATCAAATTTATCCGGCAAGGATAGTCGTAGGCCTGAGGCGGCCACTCGCTGCGGAGGAGGTGCAGGAGCTGGCGGAGGAGATGATTGCTGAAGCTGAGGTAGTAGCTGCTGTAGCATCACGGTCAGATGAGACAGCTGGTGGCCTTGTTGCGCTATCTGTTGTGACTGCTGGGCGACCACAGTGGTGAGGTCGGCGACAACTGGCAGAGGAACTTCAGCGGGATCCATGGCCGGATCTACTGTCACGATGCCGGCTGGCAGGAGGTGGATCCTCTGTGCCAGAGAGGGATTGGCGTGGACCGTGCTAGTGGACCGGTTCTAAGTCACTACTGGTGTTCACCAGAGCCCGCCGCAAAGCGGGATGGTCTTGCTGCGGCGGTAGTGACCAGGTCGTATCCACTAGCAACGGCTCAACCTCTCTGACTGCTGAAGATAGGCGCGGTACAAGGGAGTAGACAGAAGCAAGGTCGGACGTAGCAGAAGGTCGGGGCAGGCAGCAAGGATCGTAGTCAGGGGCAACGGCAGGAGGTCTGGAACACAGGCTAGGAACACACAAGGAACGCTTTCACTGGCACAATGGCAACAAGATCCGGCGAGGGAGTGCAGGGGAAGTGAGGTATACATAGGGAGTGCACAGGTGAACACACTAATTAGAACCACTGCGCCAATCAGCGGCGCAGTGGCCCTTTAAATCGCAAAGACCCGGCGCGCGCGCCCTAGGGAGCGGGGCCGCGCGCGCCGGGACAGGACCGACGGAGAGCGAGTCAGGTACGGGAGCCGGGGTGCGCATCGCGAGCGGGCGCCACCCGCATCGCGAATCGCATCCCGGCTGGAGGCGGTATCGCAGCGCACCCGGTCAGTGGATCTGACCGGGGCGCTGCGGGAGCGAGAGTGTAGCGAGCGCTCCGGGGAGGAGCGGGGACCCGGAGCGCTCGGCGTAACAGTATATATAGTGATCAAAGGAGGAGTGTGATACATTGTATATATAGTGATCATAGGAGGAGTGTGATACATTGTATATATAGTGATCACAGGAGGAGTGTGATACATTGTATATATAGTGATCACAGGGGGAGTGTGATACATTGTATATATAGTGATCACAAGAGGAGTGTGATACATTGTATATATAGTGATCACAGGGGGAGTGTGATACATTGTATATATAGTGATCACAGGAGGAGTGTGATACATTGTATATATAGTGATCACAGGAGGAGTGTGATACATTGTATATATAGTGATCACAGGAGGAGTGTGATACATTGTATATATAGTGATCACAGGGGGAGTGTGATACATTGTATATATAGTGATCACAGGAGGAGTGTGATACATTGTATATATAGTGATCACAGGAGGAGTGTGATACATTGTATATATAGTGATCACAGGGGGAGTGTGATACATTGTATATATAGTGATCAAAGGAGGAGTGTGATACATTGTATATATAGTGATCACAGGGGGAGTGTGATACATTGTATATATAGTGATCACAGGAGGAGTGTGATACATTGTATATATAGTGATCACAGGGGGAGTGTGATACATTGTATATATAGTGATCACAAGAGGAATGTGATACATTGTATATATAGTGATCACAGGAGGAGTAAGATACATTGTATATATAGTGATCACAGGAGGAGTGTGATACATTGTATATATATAGTGATCACAGGAGGAGTGTGATACATTGTATATATAGTGATCACAGGGGGAGTGTGATACATTGTATATATAGTGATCATAGGAGGAGTGTGATACATTGCATATATATAGTGATCACAGGAGGAGTGTGATACATTGTATATATAGTGATCACAGGAGGAGTGTGATACATTGTATATATAGTGATCACAGGGGGAGTGTGATACATTGTATATATAGTGATCATAGGAGGAGTGTGATACATTGCATATATATAGTGATCACAGGAGGAGTGTGATACATTGTATATATAGTGATCACAGGAGGAGTGTGATACATTGTATATATAGTGATCACAGGGGGAGTGTGATACATTGTATATATAGTGATCACAGGAGGAGTGTGATACATTGTATATATAGTGATCACAGGGGGAGTGTGATACATTGTATATATAGTGATCATAGGGGGAGTGTGATACCTTGTATATATAGTGATCACAGGAGGAGTGTGATACATTGTATATATAGTGATCACAGGAGGAGTGTGATACATTGTATATATAGTGATCACAGGAGGAGTGTGATACATTGTATATATAGTGATCACAAGAGGAGTGTGATACATTGTATATATAGTGATCACAGGAGGAGTGTGATACATTGTATATATAGTGATCACAGGAGGAGTGTGATACATTGTATATATAGTGATCACAGGAGGAGTGTGATACATTGTATATATAGTGATCACAAGAGGAATGTGATACATTGTATATATAGTGATCACAGGAGGAGTGTGATACATTGTATATATAGTGATCACAAGAGGAGTGTGATACATTGTATATATAGTGATCACAGGAGGAGTGTGATACATTGTATATATAGTGATCACAGGAGGAGTGTGATACATTGTATATATAGTGATCACAGGGGGAGTGTGATACATTGTATATATAGTGATCACAGGAGGAGTGTGATACATTGTATATATAGTGATCACAGGAGGAGTGTGATACATTGTATATATAGTGATCACAAGAGGAGTGTGATATATTGTATATATAGTGATCACAGGAGGAGTGTGATACATTGTATATATAGTGATCACAGGAGGAGTGTGATACATTGTATATATAGTGATCACAGGAGGAGTGTGATACATTGTATATATAGTGATCACAGGAGGAGTGTGATACATTGTATATATAGTGATCACAGGGGGAGTGTGATACATTGTATATATAGTGATCACAGGAGGAGTGTGATACATTGTATATATAGTGATCACAGGAGGAGTGTGATACATTGTGTATATAGTGATCACAGGGGGAGTGTGATACATTGTATATATAGTGATCACAGGAGGAGTGTGATACATTGTATATATAGTGATCACAGGGGGAGTGTGATACATTGTATATATAGTGATCACAGGGGGAGTGTGATACATTGTATATATAGTGATCACAGGGGGAGTGTGATACATTGTATATATAGTGATCACAGGAGGAGTGTGATACATTGTATATATAGTGATCACAGGGGGAGTGTGATACATTGTATATATAGTGATCACAGGAGGAGTGTGATACATTGTATATATAGTGATCACAGGAGGAGTGTGATACATTGTATATATAGTGATCATAGGGGGAGTGTGATACATTGTATATATAGTGATCACAGGAGGAGTGTGATACATTGTATATATAGTGATCACAGGAGGAGTGTGATACATTGTATATATAGTGATCATAGGGGGAGTGTGATACATTGTATATATAGTGATCACAGGAGGAGTGTGATACATTGTATATACAGTGATCACAGGAGGAGTGTGATACATTGTATATATAGTGATCACAGGAGGAGTGTGAAACATTGTATATATAGTGATCACAGGAGGAGTGTGATACATTGTATATATAGTGATCACAGGAGGAGTGTGATACATTGTATATATAGTGATCATAGGGGGAGTGTGATACATTGTATATATAGTGATCACAGGAGGAGTGTGATACATTGTATATATAGTGATCATAGGGGGAGTGTGATACATTTTATATATAGTGAACACAAGAGGAGTGTGATACATTGTATATATAGTGATCACAGGGGGAGTGTGATACATTGTATATATAGTGATCACAGGGGGAGTGTGATACATTGTATATATAGTGATCACAGGAGGAGTGTGATACATTGTATATATATAGTGATCACAGTGGGAGTGTGATACATTGTATATATAGTGATCACAGGAGGAGTGTGATACATTGTATATATAGTGATCACAGGAGGAGTGTGATACATTGTATATATAGTGATCAGAGGAGGAGTGTGATACATTGTATATATAGTGATCACAAGAGGAGTGTGATACATTGTATATATAGTGATCACAGGAGGAGTGTGATACATTGTATATATAGTGATCACAGGAGGAGTGTGATACATTGTATATATAGTGATCATAGGAGGAGTGTGATACATTGTATATATAGTGATCATAGGAGGAGTGTGATACATTGTATATATAGTGATCACAGGAGGAGTGTGATACATTGTATATTTAGTGATCACAGGACAAGTGTGATACATTGTATATATAGTGATCACAGGAGGAGTGTGATACATTGTATATATAGTGATCACAGGGGGAGTGTGATACATTGTATATATAGTGATCATAGGGGGAGTGTGATACATTGTATATATAGTGATCACAGGAGGAGTGTGATACATTGTATATATAGTGATCACAGGGGGAGTGTGATACATTGTATATATAGTGATCACAGGAGGAGTGTGATATATTGTATATATAGTGATCATAGGGGGAGTGTGATACATTGTATATATAGTGATCACAGGAGGAGTGTGATACATTGTATATATAGTGATCACAAGAGGAGTGTGATACATTGTATATATAGTGATCACAGGAGGAGTGTGATACATTGTATATATATAGTGATCACAGTGGGAGTGTGATACATTGTATATATAGTGATCACAGGAGGAGTGTGATACATTGTATATATAGTGATCACAAGAGGAGTGTGATACATTGTATATATAGTGATCACAGGAGGAGTGTGATACATTGTATATATAGTGATCACAGGAGGAGTGTGATACATTGTATATATAGTGATCACAGGAGGAGTGTGATACATTGTATATATAGTGATCACAGGGGGAGTGTGATACATTGTATATATAGTGATCACAGGAGGAATGTGATACATTGTATATATAGTGATCATAGGAGGAGTGTGATACATTGTATATATAGTGATCACAGGAGGAGTGTGATACATTGTATATATAGTGATCACAGGGGGAGTGTGATACATTGTATATATAGTGATCACAGGAGGAATGTGATACATTGCATATATAGTGATCACAGGAGGAGTGTGATACATTGTATATATAGTGATCATAGGAGGAGTGTGATACATTGTATATATAGTGATCACAGGAGGAGTGTGATACATTGTATATATAGTGATCACAGGAGGAGTGTGATACATTGTATATATAGTGATCACAGGAGGAGTGTGATACATTGTATATATAGTGATCACAGGACAAGTGTGATACATTGTATATATAGTGATCACAGGACAAGTGTGATACATTGTATATATAGTGATCACAGGAGGAGTGTGATACATTGTATATATAGTGATCACAGGGGGAGTGTGATACATTGTATATATAGTGATCACAGGAGGAGTGTGATACATTGTATATATATAGTGATCACAGGAGGAGTGTGATACATTGTATATATAGTGATCACAGGACAAGTGTGATACATTGTATATATAGTGATCATAGGGGGAGTGTGATACATTGTATATATAGTGATCACAGGAGGAGTGTGATACATTGTATATATAGTGATCACAGGGGGAGTGTGATACATTGTATATATAGTGATCACAGGAGGAGTGTGATACATTGTATATATATAGTGATCACAGGAGGAGTGTGATACATTGTATATATAGTGATCACAGGGGGAGTGTGATACATTGTATATATAGTGATCACAGGAGGAGTGTGATACATTGTATATATAGTGATCACAGGAGGAGTGTGATACATTGTATATATAGTGATCACAGGAGGAGTGTGATATATTGTATATATAGTGATCACAGGAGGAGTGTGATACATTGTATATATATAGTGATCACAGGAGGAGTGTGATACATTGTATATATAGTGATCACAGGAGGAGTGTGATACATTGTATATATAGTGATCACAGGGGGAGTGTGATACATTGTATATATAGTGATCACAGGAGGAATGTGATACATTGTATATATAGTGATCACAGGAGGAGTGTGATACATTGTATATATAGTGATCACAGGAGGAGTGTGATACATTGTATATATAGTGATCACAGGGGGAGTGTGATACATTGTATATATAGTGATCACAGGAGGAATGTGATACATTGTATATATAGTGATCACAGGAGGAGTGTGATATATTGTATATATAGTGATCATAGGAGGAGTGTGATACATTGTATATATAGTGATCACAGGAGGAGTGTGATACATTGTATATATAGTGATCACAGGACAAGTGTGATACATTGTATATATAGTGATCACAGGAGGAGTGTGATACATTGTATATATAGTGATCATAGGGGGAGTGTGATACATTGTATATATAGTGATCACAGGAGGAGTGTGATACATTGTATATATAGTGATCACAGGGGGAGTGTGATACATTGTATATATAGTGATCACAGGAGGAGTGTGATACATTGTATATATATAGTGATCACAGGAGGAGTGTGATACATTGTATATATAGTGATCACAGGGGGAGTGTGATACATTGTATATATAGTGATCACAGGAGGAGTGTGATACATTGTATATATTGTGATCACAGGAGAAGTGTGATACATTGTATATATAGTGATCACAGGAGGAGTGTGATACATTGTATATATAGTGATCACAGGAGGAGTGTGATACATTGTATATATAGTGATCACAGGAGGAGTGTGATACATTGTATATATAGTGATCACAGGAGGAGTGTGATACATTGTATATATAGTGATCACAGGAGGAGTGTGATACATTGTATATATAGTGATCACAGGAGGAGTGTGATATATTGTATATATAGTGATCACAGGAGGAGTGTGATACATTGTATATATAGTGATCACAGGAGGAGTGTGATACATTGTATATATAGTGATCACAGGGGGAGTGTGATACATTGTATATATAGTGATCACAAGAGGAGTGTGATACATTGTATATATAGTGATCACAGGAGGAGTGTGATACATTGTATATATAGTGATCACAGGGGGAGTGTGATACATTGTATATATAGTGATCACAGGGGGAGTGTGATACATTGTATATATAGTGATCACAGGAGGAGTGTGATACATTGTATATATAGTGATCACAGGAGGAGTGTGATACATTGTATATATATAGTGATCACAAGAGGAGTGTGATACATTGTATATATAGTGATCACAGGGGGAGTGTGATACATTGTATATATAGTGATCACAGGAGGAGTGTGATACATTGTATATATAGTGATCATAGGAGGAGTGTGATACATTGTATATATAGTGATCACAGGAGGAGTGTGATACATTATATATATAGTGATCACAGGAGGAGTGTGATACATTGTATATAGTGATCACAGGGGGAGTGTGATACATTGTATATATAGTGATCACAGGAGGAGTGTGATACATTGTATATATAGTGATCACAAGAGGAGTGTGATACATTGTATATATAGTGATCACAGGAGGAGTGTGATACATTGTATATATAGTGATCACAGGGAGAGTGTGATACATTGTATATATAGTGATCACAGGAGGAGTGCGATAAATTGTTTATATAGGTGATACTCGAAAAGAGATGAGTGCAGGGAGGGGATAGAGAGGACTGTGCAGCTGTAACTGTATGACCACACAGTTCTCTCTATGATCATAGACATGAGTGCAGGGAGGGGATAGAGAGGAATGTGCAGCTGTTACTGTATGACCTCACAGTTCTTTCTATGATCATATAGATGAGTGCAGGGAGGGGATAGAGAGGACCGTGCAGCTGTAACTGTATGACCTCACAGTTCTCTCTATGATCATAGGGATGAGTGCAGGGAGGGGATAGAGAGGCTGTGCAGCTGTAACTATATGACCACACAGTTCTCTCTATGATCATAGGGATGAGTGCAGGGAGGGGATAGAGAGGCTGTGCAGCTGTAACTATATGACCACACAGTTCTCTCTATGATCATAGGCATGAGTGCAGGGAGGGGATAGAGAGGCTGTGCAGCTGTAACTGTATGACCACACAGTTCTCTCTATGATCATAGAAATGAGTGCAGGGAGGGGATAGAGAGGAATGTGCAGCTGTAACCATATGACCACACAGTTCTCTCTATGATCATAGAAATGAGTGCAGGGAGGGGATAGAGAGGAATGTGCAGCTGTAACCATATGACCTCACAGTTCTCTCTATGATCATAGAAATGAGTGCAGGGAGGGGATAGAGAGGAATGTGCAGCTGTAACCGTATGACCACACAGTTCTCTCTACAATCATAGAGATGAGTGCAGGGAGGGGGTAGAGCTCTGCCTGATATAAAGAGAAATCTGTTCGGTCATAAAATTCTCTCTCAAGATCAGACAGAGGGATTTATGAGTGCACCGACCAATCATTAGGAGGAGACTGTGGAGAATCATTTCTTTGTTGGGGGAGCCTGTAGGACCCCCTGAATTAGGGATTTTGGCAAAACTGTAAACACTGTGATCCCTATAGCTACATTTTGTTAACAGACAGCGAGGTAGTTATCTGATGGTTTTCCAGAAACCAATGGGATAACCAGGAAAGGACTTGGATCAGACATGGCAGAAAATGAGGCCTATGGGGAACTGAGGGGGAATGGGTAGATCCTTTGAGAACAGTATGGCGGCACAGACACAGTACAGCTGCATTTTACCATCTGGCTTTATGGTTAGTTATAAAGAGGCCATGTGGGCTGTGATCTGTGCCAGTCCTACTGGTAACAAGGAATGGCTGTGAGATCAGTACAGGCTGGAAATGGACCATGGGGCAGGGTAATAGCAAAGGCTTCAACTCTGCCCAGAGAGACGACAGCTCCGAAGGGTCAGGGGCATAGTGCTGAGACCCCCAAGGATCAGGAGCAGAGAGAAGTGTGCTGGAGTGTGCTACACTCCCCGGCTCACAGCGATCTCCATCCTATATCTATTATAAGCCTATATCCATTATAAGTTTATGTCCATTATAAGTCTATATCCATTATAAGTCTATATCTATTATAAGTTTATGTCCATTATAAGTCTATATCCATTATAAGTCTGTGTCCATTATAAGTCTATATCTATTATAAGTCTATATCCATTATAAGTCTGTGTCCATTATAAGTCTATATCCATTATAAGTCTATATCCATTATAAGTCTGTGTCCATTATAAGTCTATATCTATTATAAGTCTATATCTATTATATGTCTATATCTATTATAAGTCTATATCCATTATAAGTCTATATCTATTATAAGTTTATGTCCATTATAAGTCTATGTCCATTATAAGTCTATATCTATTATAAGTTTATGTCCATTATAAGTCTATATCCATTATAAGTCTGTGTCCATTATAAGTCTATATCTATTATAAGTCTATATCTATTATAAGTCTATATCCATTATAAGTCTATATCTATTATAAGTTTATGTCCATTATAAGTTTATGTCCATTATAAGTCTATATCCATTATAAGTCTATATCCATTATAAGTCTATATTCATTATAAGTCTGTGTCCATTATAAGTCTATATCTATTATAAGTTTATGTCCATTATAAGTCTATGTCCATTATAAGTCTATGTCCATTATAAGTCTATATCCATTATAAGTCTATGTCCATTATAAGTCTATATCCATTATACGCCTATGTCCATTATAAGTCTATATCCATTATAAGTCTGTGTCCATTATAAGTCTATATCTATTATAAGTCTATGTCCATTATAAGTCTATATCCATTATAAGTCTATATCTATTATAAGTCTATATCTATTATACGTCTATATCCATTATAAGTCTATATCTATTATACGTCTATGTCTATTATAAGTCTATATCCATTATAAGTCTATATCTATTATAAGTCTATATCCATTATAAGTCTATGTCCATTA
Source organism: Hyla sarda (assembly GCF_029499605.1). NCBI lineage: Eukaryota > Metazoa > Chordata > Amphibia > Anura > Hylidae > Hyla > Hyla sarda. Next base: position 10,134,505 of record NC_079196.1, on the reverse strand, counting down.
TAAGTCTATATCCATTATAAGTTTATATCTATTATAAGTCTATATCCATTATAAGTCTATATCCATTATAAGTCTATATCCATTATACGTCTATGTCTATTATAAGTCTATATCCATTATAAGTCTATATCTATTATAAGTCTATATCCATTATAAGTCTATGTCCATTATAAGTCTATATCCATTATAAGTTTATATCTATTATAAGTCTATATCCATTATAAGTCTATATCTATTATAAGTTTATGTCCATTATAAGTCTATGTCCATTATAAGTCTATGTCTATTATAAGTTTATGTCCATTATAAGTCTATGTCCATTATAAGTCTATGTCCATTATAAGTCTATATCCATTATAAGTCTATATCTATTATAAGTCTATATCTATTATACGTCTATATCCATTATAAGTCTATATCCCTTATAAGTCTATATCCCTTATAAGTCTATGTCCATTATAAGTCTATATCCATTATAAGTCTATATCTATTATAAGTCTATATCTATTATACGTCTATATCCATTATAAGTCTATATCTATTATAAGTCTATGTCTATTATAAGTCTATATCCATTATAAGTCTATGTCCATTATAAGTCTATATCTATTATAAGTCTATATCCATTATAAGTCTATATCTATTATAAGTTTATGTCCATTATAAGTCTATATCTATTATAAGTCTATATCCATTATAAGTCTATATCTATTATAAGTTTATGTCCATTATAAGTCTATATCTATTATAAGTTTATGTCCATTATAAGTCTATGTCCATTATAAGTCTATATCCATTATAAGTCTATATCCATTATAAGTCTATATCCATTATAAGTCTATATCTATTATAAGTTTATGTCCATTATAAGTCTATGTCCATTATAAGTCTATATCTATTATAAGTCTATATCCATTATAAGTCTATATCCATTATAAGTCTATATCCATTATAAGTCTATATCCATTATAAGTCTATATCTATTATCAGTTTATGTCCATTATAAGTCTATGTCCATTTTAAGTCTATATCTATTATAAGTCTATATCCATTATAAGTCTATATCCATTATAAGTCTATATCTATTATAAGTCTATATCCTCTATAAGTCTATATCCATTATAAGTCTATATCCATTATAAGTCTATGTCCATTATAAGTCTATGTCCATTATAAGTCTATATCCATTATAAGTCTATATCCATTATAAGTCTATGTCCATTATAAGTCTATATCTATTTTAAGTCTATATTCATTATAAGTCTATATCTATTATACGTCTATGTCCATTATAAGTCTATATCCTCTATAAGTCTATATCTATTATAAGTTTATATCCATTATAAGTCTATATCCATTATAAGTCTATGTCCATTATAAGTCTATATCCATTATAAGTCTATATCCATTATAAGTCTATATCCATTATAAGTCTATATCCATTATAAGTCTATATCTATTATAAGTCTATATCCATTATAAGTCTATATCCATTATAAGTCTATGTCCATTATAAGTCTATATCCATTATAAGTCTATATCCCTTATAAGGCTATATCTATTATAAGTCTATATCCCTTATAAGTCTATATCCATTATAAGTCTATATCCATTATAAGTCTATGTCCATTATAAGTCTATATCCATTATAAGTCTATATCTATTATAAGTCTATATCCATTATAAGTCTATATCCATTATAAGTCTATGTCCATTATAAGTCTATATCCATTATAAGTCTATATCCCTTATAAGTCTATATCTATTATAAGTCTATATCCCTTATAAGTCTATATCCATTATAAGTCTATATCCATTATAAGTCTATGTCCATTATAAGTCTATATCCATTATAAGTCTATATCCCTTACAAGTCTATATCTATTATAAGTCTATATCCATTATAAGTCTATATCCATTATACGTCTATGTCCATTATAAGTCTATATCCTCTATAAGTCTATATCCATTATAAGTCTATATCCATTATATATTCTATGTCCATTATAAGTCTATATCTATTATAAGTCTATATCCATTATAAGTCTATATCCATTATAAGTCTATGTCCATTATAAGTCTATATCCCTTATAAGTCTATATCTATTATAAGTCTATATCTATTATAAGTCTATATGCATTATAAGTCTATATCCATTATAAGTCTATATCCATTATAAGTCTATATCCATTATAAGTCTATATCCATTATAAGTCTATGTCCATTATAAGTCTATATCCCTTATAAGTCTATATCTATTATAAGTCTATATCCATTATAAGTCTATATCCATTATAAGTCTATATCTATTATAAGTCTATATCCATTATAAGTCTATATCCATTATAAGTCTATATCCATTATAAGTCTATATCTATTATAAGTCTATATCCATTATAAGTCTATATCTATTATAAGTCTATATCCTCTATAAGTCTATATCCATTATAAGTCTATGTCCAATATAAGTCTATATCCATTATAAGTCTATGTCCAATATAAGTCTATATCCATTATACGCCTATGTCCATTATAAGTCTATATCCATTATACGTCTATGTCCATTATAAGTCTTAATCCATTATACGCCTATGTCCATTATAAGTCTATATCCATTATAAGTCTATGTCCATTATAAGTCTATATCCATTATAAGTCTATATCCATTATAAGTCTATATCCATTATAAGTCTATATCCATTATAAGTCTATATCTATTATAAGTCTATATCTATTATAAGTCTATATCCATTATAAGTCTATATCCATTATAAGTCTATGTCCATTATAAGTCTATATCCATTATAAGTCTATATCCATTATAAGTCTATATCCATTATAAGTCTATATCCATTATAAGTCTATATCTATTATAAGTCTATATCTATTATAAGTCTATATCCATTATAAGTCTATATCCATTATAAGTCTATATCCATTATAAGTCTATATCCATTATAAGTCTATATCTATTATAAGTCTATATCCATTATAAGTCTATATCTATTATAAGTCTATATCCTCTATAAGTCTATATCCATTATAAGTCTATATCCTCTATAAGTCTATGTCCATTATAAGTCTATATCCTCTATAAGTCTATGTCCATTATAAGTCTATGTCCATTATAAGTCTATGTCCATTATAAGTCTATATCCATTATTAGTCTATATCTATTATAAGTCTATATCCATTATAAGTCTATATCTATTATAAGTTTATGTCCATTATAAGTCTATGTCCATTATAAGTCTATGTCCATTATAAGTCTATATCCATTATAAGTCTATATCCATTATAAGTCTATATCCATTATAAGTCTATATCCATTATAAGTCTATATCCATTATAAGTCTATATCCATTATAAGTCTATGTCCATTATAAGTCTATGTCCATTATAAGTCTATATCCATTATAACTCTATGTCCATTATAAGTCTATATCCATTATAAGTCTATATCCATTATAAGTCTATATCCATTATAACTCTATGTCCATTATAAGTCTATGTCCATTATAAGTCTATATCCATTATAAGTCTATATCCATTATAAGTCTATGTCCATTATAAGTCTATGTCCATTATACGTCTATGTCTATTATAAGTCTATATCCATTATAAGTCTATATCCATTATAAGTCTATATCTATTATAAGTCTATGTTTAATATGAATAAATGAAGTATATAGCAGTATTATTTCAGCACTCTATGTAGGTATTATTAGTACAGATGGAGGAAAGTTTAGGTAGCGCCTGCCGATGACCTCAGCCTTTACCTGAACTTTCCTGAACTTGTGTAGTCAGAGCCTGGGCCGTCAGCAAACTGGTCACTGCGGGCAGAACTGGTCCATAACCAGCAGTCAGGGTCATACACAGGGGAAGCAAAGTAGTATGAAGGTGCAGCAGGAACAAAGTCGGGAATCGGGCCGAGGTCATACCCGGAACCGCCCAATAACACCTATAGAAACCTATAGGATCGATCGCCCCAAGGTGGAGAGAGAATGACTTCTAAAAGGGTTATCCAGGACTGGAAACATGATATGTGGCTGAGTGTGGGGTAAAAATGATACTCACCCTCCCCTGATCCCATTCCCGCAGGGAGCGCTCAGCCAATGAGTGACTCTGGAGGAGCGGGGGGCGCGGTGTGCTCGCAGGATCGGACTGTGGGCAGTACAGGTATTATTTTAGTAATGTTTCATAGTCATATTCAGGAGCTTTATCTTTTGGAAATATCTCTGTACTCTATGGCAGTATTATGTGTGTTATTATTGTATTTGTACATGGTGGTATGAGACATTGTAATATTATTTGGGCTTTGTTAATCAGTATGAGGCATAGTTGTTTTTTGTTTTTTTTAAGTTTATGGGAAAACGGTTGTCTGTGCACACAGTATGTAAAAAACACCCGTATATTACAGACAGTGCCTGGACAACCGTTTTCCCATAGACTTACATGAAGCACAAAAATTTTGCAAAAACAGACGCATATTCTCTATTATTTTACAGATGCATTTAAAAAAAATAAAAACAGTAATATTTCAGTACTGTGATATGAGCATTGTATGGCAGCATTGTTTCAGGGGGAAAAAAACAAAACACATGCTTGCGAAAGGTTACAAGGGCAACCGAAACATTGTATTCTGTAACCGAAACGTTGTATCCTGTAACCGAAACATTGTATCCTGTAACCCAAACGTTGTATCCTGTAACCGAAACATTGTATCCTGTAACCGAAACATTGTATCCTGTAACCTAAACGTTGTATCCTGTAACCGAAACGTTGTATCCTGTAACCGAAACGTTGTATCCTGTAACCGAAACGTGGTATCCTGTAACCGAAACGTTGTATCCTGTAACCGAAACGTTGTATCCTGTAATCGAAACGTTGTATCCTGTAACCGAAACGTTGTATCCTGTAACCCAAACGTTGTATCCTGTAACCCAAACGTTGTATCCTGTAACCGAAACGTTGTATCCTGTAACCCAAACGTTGTATCCTGTAACTGAAACATTGTATCCTGTAACCGAAACGTTGTATCCTGTAACCCAAACGTTGTATCCTGTAACCCAAACGTTGTATCCTGTAACCGAAACATTGTATCCTGTAACCGAAACGTTGTATCCTGTAACCGAAACGTTGTATCCTGTAACCGAAACGTTGTATCCTGTAACCGAAACGTTGTATCCTGTAACCCAAACGTTGTATCCTGTAACCGAAACGTTGTATCCTGTAACCGAAACATTGTATCCTGTAACCCAAACGTTGTATCCTGTAACCCAAACGTTGTATCCTGTAACCGAAACGTTGTATCCTGTAACCGAAACATTGTATCCTGTAACCCAAACGTTGTATCCTGTAACCGAAACATTGTATCCTGTAACCCAAACGTTGTATCCTGTAACCGAAACGTTGTATCCTGTAACCGAAACGTTGTATCCTGTAACCGAAACGTTGTATCCTGTAACCGAAACGTTGTATCCTGTAACCGAAACGTTGTATCCTGTAACCGAAACGGTTGTATGGAGTCCTGAATGTGGTCTTCACTGAACTAATATTAATACATACACTGTATATATGGTGCAGTAATATTTCAGCACTGTATGGCAGTACTGTTGATAATGTATGGCAGTACAGTGACCCCCTCAACTTACAATAGCCTCAACATACAATAGTTTCAACATACAATGGTCTTTTCTGGACCATCGTAACTTGAAACCAGACTCAACATACAATGCTACGGACAGTCCAGATCTGTGAAACGTTTCACAACTGGAGGAACTGACCAATCAGAATGGGTATTTACAGGTAAATCACCTCTATTACTGAAGTACAAGCACTGACTGGTGTCTGGTAGCGCCCCCTACAGTACAGGGAGGTATTACATGTTCTGTACTACTCTTTACCTGTATTACTGAAGTGTATGCACTGACTGGCTGTCTGGTAGCGCCCCCTACAGTACAGGGAGGTACTACAAGTTCTGCACTACTCCTTACCTGTGCCAGGGTCAGCTGCTCCTTTGGACACCAAGTAAGGATGGCTCCATTTGGGACACTGTGTGTACTGTATAGGACCCTGAAGAAGCTCCTGTCCTCTACATAAACCATTGTTTCCCAACCAGGGAGCTTCCAGCTGTTGCAAAGCTACAATTCCCAGCATGCCCGGACAGCCAATGGCTGTCCGGGCATGCTGGGAGTTGTAGTTTTGCAACAGCTGGAGGCACCCTGGTTGGGAAACACTTAAATAGACAGTGATTACAGCTCCCAGCAGATCTTTCTTACTTTTATATATAAGGATTTGCTTTATCTATATTAGTTATCTACTTATTTCTCTTTAATCCTCACTTTTTCCTATTTTTGGATGACATTTTGGTGGCTTCAGAACCAATTACCAGGTTTCCATAGAGTTCTGGTCTCAACATACAATGGTTTCAACATACAATGGTCGTCCCAGAACCAATGAATATTGTAACTTGAGGGATCACTGTATTACTTTGAGCTGTATATTCCAATATTATTCAAACGCTGTATGGCAGTATTATTAGACCATTCTGTGACACTTTTATTTGAGCTATTACTATGACTATTAGAGATGAGCGAACTTACAGTAAATTCGATTCGTCACAAACTTCTCGGCTCGGCAGTTGATGTCTTATCCTGCATAAATTAGTTCAGCTTTCCGGTGCTCCGGTGGGCTGGAAAAGGTGGATACATTCCTAGGAAAGAGTCTCTTAGGACTGTATCCACCTTTTCCAGCCCACGGGAGCACCTGAAAGCTGAACTAATTTATGCAGGAAAAGTCATCAACTGCCGAGCCGAGAAGTTCGTGACGAATCGAATTTACTGTAAGTTCGCTTATCTCTAATTACTATGAGTACTATAATTTCAGCACTATATGGCCGTATTATTTTTTCAGGATTTGTTACAGTTTATAACTTTTTTTTTTATGTTTTTAACCCTGGATAAAATTAGCAGTGACATTTAGTGACATTCCTGTCCGTGGCCGTGTCTATCATTACACAACCCAGGATAAGCTGAAAAAGCAAATGGAAGCCAGAACACCCTCCTTATATAAGGTGTTTTTGAGTGAATAATTAATTTCAAGTGACACAGCTAAGACCCCCAGAGCCAGGTAAATATAGAGACTTAAAGGGGTACTCTGATGGAAAACATATTTTTTTTTTTTTTAAATCAACTGATGCCAGAAAGTTAAACAGTTTGTAAATGACTTATATATAAAAAAAAAAAATCTTTACCCTTCCAGTACTTGTTAGCAGCTGTATGCTACAGAGGAAATTGTTTTCTTTTTTAATTTCTTTTTTTTTTTGTCTTGTCCACAGTGCTCTCTGCTGACACCTCTCTCCGTGTCAGGAAATGTCCAGAGCAGGAGATGTTTGCTATGAGGATTTTCTCCTGCTCTGGACAGTTCCTGACACGGACAGAGGTGTCAGCAGAGAGCACTGTGGAGAAGACAAAAAAAGAAATGAAAAAAGAAAACAATTTCCTCTGTAGCATACAGCTGCTAAAAAGTACAGGAAGGGCAAATATTTTTTAACCCCTTAAGGGCCAGGTTTTTTTTTCCATTTTTAGCACTTTCATTTTTTTCTCCTTACCTTTAAAAAATCATAACTCTTTCAATTTTTCACCAAAAAATTATTTTTAGCACCACCAATTCTGATTTGTAATGACGTCAGTCATTTTACCCATAAATCTATGACAAAACAAAAAAAAAAATCATTGTGCGACAAAATTGAAGAAAAAACACCATTTTGTCAATTTTGGGGGCTTCCGTTTCTACACAGTCCATTTTTCGGTAAAAATGACACCTTGTCTTTATTCTGTAGGTCCATACAATTAAAATGATCCCCTACTTATATAGGTTTGATTTTGTCGTACTTCTAAAAAAAATCATAACTAAATGCAGGAAAATTTATACGTTTAAAATTGTCATCTTCTGACCCCTATAGCTTATTTTTCCATGTATGGGGCTCATTTTTGTATTTATTGGACTGTTTGATCGCTTTTTATTCATTTTTTCATGATATAAAAGGTGACCAAAAATACGCTATTTTGGACTTTGAAATTTTTGCAGTTTGTGCAGTTTAATTAATGATATATTTTTATAATTCGGACATTTCCGCATGCGGCGATACCACATATGTTTATTTTTATTTTTATTTACACAGTTTTTTTTTTTTTAAATGGGAAAAGGGGGATGATTCAAATTTTTATTAGGGAAGGGGTTAAATGATCTTTATTCACTTTTTTTTCCCCCACTTTTATTTTTTACCAGTGTTATAGCTCCCATAGGGGGCTATAACACTGCACACACTGATCTTTTACATTGATCAATGGTTTCTCATAGGAAACCATTGATCAATGAATGATTCTGCTGCTTGACTGCTCATGCCTGGATTCGGCGATCGGACAACAGGAGGGACCCTCCTTGTGTCCTACAGCTGTTCGGGATGCCGCGATTTCACCGGGGCGATCCTGAACAGCCCGCTGAGCTAGCCGGGGGTAGTTTAGTTTCACTTTAGACAACTTTAGACAACTTTGAACGCCGCGTCTAAAGGATTAATAGTGCACGGCACCGCGATCAGTGCCATGCATATGATACGGCAGGTAAAATATAGATTTATAATTTACTCCCTGTAAAAAAAAAAATAATAATTTTTTATGTCACTTTCATGGCTTTATAAATCTGGCCACTAGAGGTCTCCCTTCTGGTCCAGACTGCATTCCGTCTGCTCAAAAGCACAGACTGTGGTCTCCTGTTGGTCCGGCCATAGGCAGTGAATAGCACTTGCTCTCTGCCTGTATATGAAACCGTATGAAACATTACAGCAGTGGTTCTTAACCTGGGTTCCCCAGGGGTTCGGGGAGACAGTCTCCAGGGTTCGGCGGGGAGGCCGCCGGGTGTTTTTGCCTCGTGACATCCCTGTGTTCCGAAAGATGCTTTTGGAACACAGGGACGCCTCTGTTAAGTCCCTGCGGCCCCGCGTTTACTTTAAAAATGCGGGGATCACCGGGAACTAACGCATGCGTCCCATGTGTGCGCCCATGGCAACGGAGCGCGGAGAAGAAGCAAGAAGGATGCGCGCTAGCAGTTGGTAAGTGTTTACCAGCGGCGTGTCAGCTTCGGTGTTCCGACCACCAATCTTCCGGTCCTGCTATGGCCGGACCCGAGTAGCGGTGATCGGAACACTAAAGTGGGGCAATACACAGGCATACAGCCTCCAGCCATACTGTATGGCTGGAGGCTGTATGTCTGTGGGGGAACATACTGCACCTAATGTGGGGGAACTATACTGCACCTAATGTGGGGAAGATATACTGCACCTAATGTGGGGGAGCTATACTGCACCTAATGTGGGGGAGCTATACTGCACCTAATGTGGGGGGACTATACTGCACCTAATGTGGGGGGACTATACTGCACCTAATGTGGGGGACTATATTGCACCTAATGTGGGGGAACATGCTGCCAGCTTAATGTGGGGGACTATATTGCACCTAATGTGGGGGGACTATACTGCACCTAATGTGGGGGGACTATACTGCACCTAATGTGGGGGAACTGTACTGCACCTAATGTGGGGGAACTATACTGCCAACCTAATGTGGGGGAACTATACTGCCAACCTAATGTGGGGGAACTATACTGCCAACCCTAATGTGGGGGAACTATACTGCACACCTAATGTGGGGGAACTATACTGTCTACCTAATGTGGGGGGAACTATACTGCACACCTAATGTGGGGGAACTATACTGTCTACCTAATGTGGGGGGAACTATACTGCCAACCTAATGTGGGGGAACTATACTGCACCTAATGTGGGGGAACTACAACCTAATGTGGGGAACTATACTGCCAACCTAATGTTGGGGGAACTATACTGCCAACCTAATGTGGGGGAACTATACTGCCAACCCTAATGTGGGGGAACTATACTGCACACCTAATGTGGGGGAACTATACTGTCTACCTAATGTAGGGGGAACTATACTGCCAACCTAATGTGGGGGAACTATACTGCACCTAATGTGGGGGAACTACAACCTAATGTGGGGAACTATACTGCCAACCAAATGTTGGGGGAACTATACTGCCAACCTAATGTGGGGGAACTATACTGCCAACCTAATGTGGGGGAACTATACTGCCAACCTAATGTGCTGCGTTCTTAAAGGGTTATTCCACTAATAAGATATAAGTGTGCATAGGAATTTGTTCATATATATATATATTTTTTTTTAACAATAGTCCGGCCCTTCAATGGTCTGAGGGACCGTGAACTGGCCCCCTGTTTAAAAAGTTTGAGGACCCCTGCATTAGGGCCTAATCTTAAATATATACCTCCTATGTTTTGAATTTGAAAAAATCATATTTTATTTGTCCAATTAAGAGGGGTTCGGTGAATGCGCATATGAAACTGGTGGGGTTCAGGATCTTTAACAAGGTTAAGAACCACTGCATTACAGTCTGGACCAGAAGGGAGACCCCTAGTGGCCAGATTTATAAAGCCATGAAAGTGACCTAAAAAGACTTTTATTTTACAGGGAGTAAATTATAAATCTATATTTCACCTGCTGTATCATATGCAAAAAAATAATTTTTATTTCCAACATATTTTTATTGAACAATTTTATAACAAACATAACAAGTCAGTATAAACAATGAGTAAGTGTCACATAAAAGGTCACAACAAGTTACAATATACAAGGAAGGAATAGAAATTCATTTAACCCCTTAAGGACTCAGGGTTTTTCAGTTTTTGCACTTTTATTTTTTCCCATTACCAAAATCATAACCCTTTCAATTTTCCACCTAAAAATCCATATTATGGCTTATTTTTTGCGTCGCCAATTCTACTTTGCAGTGACATCAGTCATTTTACCCAAAAATTCGCGGCAAAATGAAAAAAAAATCATTGTGCGACAAAATCGAAGAAAAAAACGCAATTTTGTAAATTTTCGGGGCTTCCGTTTCTACGTAGTGCATATTTCGGTAAAAATTACACATTCTCTTTATTCTGTAGGTCCATACGGTTAAAATGATCCCCTACTTATATAGATTTGATTTTGTCGCACTTCTGGAAAACAATCATAACTACAAGCAGGAAAATTTATACGTTTAAATATGTCATCTTCTGACCCCTATAACTTTTTTATTTTTCAACGTACGGGGCGGTATGAGGACTCATTTTTTGTGCCGTGATCTGAAGTTTTTATCGGTATGATTTTTGTTTTGATCTGACTTTTTGATCACTTTTTATAAAAATTTTAATGGTATAAAAAGTGACCAAAAATACGCTTTTTTGGACTTTGGAATTTTTTTTGCGCGTACGCCATTGACCGTGCGGTTTAATTAAAGATATATTTTTATAGTTCAGACATTTACGCACGCGGCGATACCACATATGTTTTTTTTTTTTTACACTGTTTTATTTTTTTTATGGGAAAAGGGGGTGATTCAAACTTTTATAAGGGAAGGGGTTAAATGACCTTTATTAACACTTTTTTTTTAACTTTTTTTTGCAGTGTTATAGGTCCCATAGGGACCTATAACACTGCACACACTGATCTCTTATACTGATCATTGTTATCCCATAGGGACCTATAACACTGCACACACTGATCATTGTTATCCCATAGGGACCTATAACACTGCACACACTGATCTCTCATACTGATCATTGTTATCCCATAGGGACCTATAACACTGCACACACTGATCTCTCATACTGATCATTGTTATCCCATAGGGACCTATAACACTGCACACACTGATCTCTTATACTGATCATTGTTATGCCATAGGGACCTATAACACTGCACACACTGATCTCTCATACTGATCATTGTTATCCCATAGGGACCTATAACACTGCACACACTGATCTCTTATACTGATCATTGTTATCCCATAGGGACCTATAACACTGCACACACTGATCTCTTATACTGATCATTGTTATCCCATAGGGACCTATAACACTGCACACACTGATCTCTTATACTGATCATTGTTATCCCATAGGAGACTATAACACTGCACACACTGATCTCATATACTGATCATTATTATCCCATAGGGACCTATAACACTGCACACACTGATCTCTTATACTGATTATTGTTATCCCATAGGGACCTATAACACTGCACACACTGATCTCTTATACTGATCATTGTTATCCCATAGGGACCTATAACACTGCACACACTGATCTCTTATACTGATCATTGTTATCCCATAGGGACCTATAACACTGCACACACTGATCTCTTATACTGATCATTGTTATCCCATAGGAGACTATAACACTGCACACACTGATCTCTTATACTGATCATTATTATCCCATAGGGACCTATAACACTGCACACACTGATCTCCTATGCTGATCACTGGCGTGTATTAACACACCTGTGATCAGCGTTATCGGCGCTTGACAGCTCATGTCTGGATCTCAGGCACGGAGCAGTCATTCGTCGATCGGACACCGAGGAGGCAGGTAAGGGCCCTCCCGGTGTCCTGTCAGCTGTTCGGGACGCCGCGATTTCAACAGCCCAACTGACTAGCCGGGATAGTTTCACTTTAGAAGCGGCGGTCAGCTTTGACCGCCGCTTCTAAAGGGTTAATACCGCACATCGCCATGATCGGCGATGTGTGGTATTAGCCGCGGGTCCCGGCCGTTGATGAGCACCGGGACTGACGCGATATGATGCGGGGTCGCAGGGGTATTCCAGGAAAAAACATTTTATATATATATATATATATATATATATATATATATATATATATATATATATATATCAACTGGCTCCAGAAAGTTAAACATATTTGTAAATTACTTCTATTAAAAAATCTTAATCCTTTCAATAATTATCAGCTGCTGAAGTTAAGTTGTTCTTTTCTGTCTGGCAGAACAGTGCTCTCTGCTGACATCTCTGCTTGTCTCGGGAACTGCACAGAGTAGAAGAGGTTTGCTATGGGGAGTTGCTTCTACTCTGGACAGTTCCCGAGACAGAAAAGAACAACTCAACTTCAGCAGCTCATAAGTACAGAAAGGATTAAGATTTTTTAATAGAAGTAATTTACAAATTTGTTTAACTTTCTGGAGCCAGTTGATTATATATATATAAAAGTTTTTTCCTGGATAACCCCTTTAAGGCTTGTGGTAGTTAAGGTGAAAGTACCTGAATGTTCCGGAGTCTCCAGTGAACAATAATGATAAAGGGGTACTCCACTGGCCAGCGTTCGGAAATCAATGTTCCAAATGCTGTTTTAGAGCTGCGGGGGTCGGCCACGCCCCTTGTGACGTCATGGTCACGTCCCCTCAATGCAAGTCAATGGGAGGGGGTGTGACAGTAGTCACGCCCCCTCCCATTGACTTGCATTGAGGGGGCGTGACCATGACGTCACAAGGGTCTTCATGCAGCTCGAAAACAGTGTTCGGAACACTTACTTCCAAACGCTGGCCAGTGGAGTACCCCTTTAAGAAATGTTAATAAACGTCCCCTCCTACTCCTATTCGCAGATCAATCCCCATCCCCCTCCCCCATAAAAATATGTTACACAATGACCCGAACCAAAGGCCCATATTCACAGTTGAAACCCCCCCCCCCCCTAAAGATTCGTGAGTGGGGTCTTGCATTTAGGGCAGTTTGTAATCCTGTCAGGAAAGGATGGGGAAGGCAGAATGTTAAAGGGGTACTCTGGTGGAAAACTTTTTTTTTTTTTTTTTTTAATCAACTGGTGCCAGAAAGTGAAACAGATTTGTAAATGACTTCTAATAAAAAAAAATCTTAATCCTTCCAGTACTTATTAGCTGCTGAATACTACATAGGAAATTATTTTCTTTTTGGAATCCAGAGCTCTCTGCTGACATCACGAGCACAGTGCTCTCTGCTGACATCTCTGTCCATTTTAAGAACTGTCCAGAGAAGGAGAAAATCCCCATAGCAAACATATGCTGCTCTGGACAGTTTCTAAAATGGACAGAGGTGTCAGCAGAGAGCACTGTGCTCGTGATGTCAGCAGAGAGCTCTGTGTTTCATACGGAAAAGAATTTCCTTTGTAGTATTCAGCAGCTAATAAGTACAGGAAGGATTAAGATTTTTTTTTAATAGAAGTAATTTACAAATCGGTTTCACTTTCTGGCACCAGTTCATTTAAAAAATAAAAAAAATAAAAAAGTTTTTTTAACCCTTTAAAACCATATAAGGCCGCGTGTGCCAATTTGAAAGTATGTTTCCCTCCATTGTTCATTGATAACATTCTTGCGCACCACTTCTCAACCCGCCAGGATGATGTCAGTGATGTCGTCATCTCCAGTCCACCTCTCCCATGTGCGGAAAATCCGTTTAGGGTCAACTTTAAAAAATTATATTGGCCACCAAAATTAACACTGCTGATCGATCACCTGTGTACGTAGTACGTTGGGAAACACTGCTCTAGGGTGTAATATTTCAAACTGCCACCAGGGGTCAGAAAGGTTCTATTTATATGATATGAGCATTACATACCTTATCAGCGCCATCTAGTGTTCAGGAAAAACGTAACATTTGTATTAATGTAATTGATAATTATTATCATTGGAATTATTTGCTATTTTTTTATATTTTATCACATCATTAATATTGCTTTAAGACTTCATCTCTCCCCTGTATTGGTTCCTGGACTTTGCAGTTGAATTTATCATTGTCTTTGTAAGTTATTTCTTCCACCATTGGCCTGTGCATACATTCTATTAACTTGCGCAAAATTTATCAAAAAAGGTGCAGATTGGATTTAAATCTGCAATTTCTGGAAAAGTCTAAAGGAAATTTGACAATTCTGAGAAGTTTTGATGAAATGATTTTAGTTAATTTGACAAATGTAAAAAAAAAAAGGAAATAAAATGATAAATTCTCCATTTCTATGTATATGGGGGTTTATATTGTCCTGTGTATCTACAGTTGTGTATTCGCGCTCATTCCGGTCACAAATCCGGTCAGTGATTCCCAGCATGAAATGGTTAATAACAGAGAATATATTATTGTCATATTTTGTTGTAATTTTTTTTAGAGTCATCTTTATTCAGTATATTTATAAGGCATTGGCGCCGTGCTCACCGCGGCAGATGTTGGGGGCGGGACTTATTTATTAGACATATTTGTGACATTTTTACGCAGCCTCACTTCACTGGATGGAATAGAAATCTACAAGGTGAAATAATTATGTGAAGAATGCGCCAAGTTCATTGTACAAACTCAAAAATAATGATCACAAGGATCAATGACCCTAGTGAGGGGTGGACTAAACATATGTTTATTTAATACCTCAACTCAGCCCAAAAGGACTGAGCAAAAAGTCCACTTTTTATCCCTCACTTGGTTAAAACTTAACTTTTAATTAAACAATAAAGTGGGTATATAGAGCTATAAGTGATTTTAAAAAATCCAGCATATTAGCACCACATGTATTAGTGTACTTGTTGTCCCTAGGGACCAACTGAATATAGAAATCTACTCAGCGCATCTGCAGAATGCGCTGATTAAGGGTGCTTTTGCTGATATTTAAAATGCTACCACACTGTCCCTCCACACTGTCCCTCCAGGAGGGACAGTGTGGTAGCATTTTAAATATCAGCAAAAGCACCCTTAATCAGCGCATTCTGCAGATGCGCTGAGTAGATTTCTATATTCAGTTGGTCCCTAGGGACAACAAGTACACTAATACATGTGGTGCTAATATGCTGGATTTTTTAAAATCACTTATAGCTCTATATACCCACTTTATTGTTTAATTAAAAGTTAAGTTTTAACCAAGTGAGGGATAAAAAGTGGACTTTTTGCTCAGTCCTTTTGGGCTGAGTTGAGGTATTAAGTTCATTGTACATCCCGCAACAATATGATAAATTTGGCGCTTTTGATATAGGCACAAGGGAAGAAGTGCGAGCTAGAAAAGCGCGAGAGGCGCAGATGATAAAGTCCCCATTGTCAGTGTATGACGCCGCATTGTTTTCTATTGCGATGTTCCAGAATCGGAGGAGCGGCGGGCGGAGGAGTATTTATAAGTCTGATCCGTCTGTCCTACTTTCTTCATATAATCCACTATTGTTGTTTGGGGGGCGCTTGGCAGAGTCTGTGTCTGTTGTATTTCGGGAGAAGGGGGGGGGGGTCTATTATTGCTCCATGAACAAGATGTTGAGTATTTATCCTCCTGCCAACATCTCCGCACGAAAACCGAGGAAAATACTGAATATTGGGGAGTTCAGTGCTGGGGGTAGGTGGTAATTGGGTACAGGATGATAACACTTGGGGTACAGGATGATAACACTTGGGGTACAGGATGATAACACTTGGGGTACAGGATGATAACACTTGGGGTACAGGATGATGACACTTGGGGTACAGGATAATGACACTTGGGGTACAGGATAATGACACTTGGGGTACAGGATGATGACACTTGGGGTACAGGATAATGACACTTGGGGTACAGGATGATGACACTTGGGGTACAGGATGATGACACTTGGGGTACAGGATAATGACACTTGGGGTACAGGATGATGACACTTGGGGTACAGAATGATAACACTTGGGGTACAGGATGATGACACTTGGGGTACAGGATGGTGACACTAGGGGTACAGGATGATAAGACTTGGGGTACAGGATAATAACATTTGGGGTACAGGATAATAACACTTGGGGTACAGGATGATAACACGGGGTGCAGGATAATGACACTTGGGGTACAGGATGATAACACTTGGGGTACAGGATGAGAACACTTGGGGTACAGGATGAGAACACTTTGGGTACAGGATGATAACACTTGGGGTACAGGATGATAACACTTGGGGTACAGGATGATAACACTTGGGGTACAGGATGAGAACACTTGGGGTACAGGATGATTACACTTGGGGTACAGGATGATAACACTTGGGGTACAGGATAATAACACTTGGGGTACAGGATGAGAACACTTGGGGTACAGGATAATAACCCTTGGGGTACAGGATAATAACCCTTGGGGTACAGGATTAAAACACTTGGGGTACAGGATAATAACACTTGGGGTACAGGATGATGACACTTGGGGTACAGGATAATAACCCTTGGGGTACATGATAACACTTGGGGTACAGGATTATAACACTTGGGGTACAGGATAATAACACTTGGGTACAGGATGATGACACTTGGGGTACAGGATGATAACACAGGGTACAGGATGATGACACTTGGGGTACAGGATAATAACAATTGGGGTACAGGATGATAACACTTGGGGTACAGGATGATAACACTTGGGGTACAGGATGATGACACTTGGGGTACAGGATAATAACTCTTGGGGTACAGGATGATAACACTTGGGGTACAGGATGATAACACTTGGGGTACAGGATGATGACACTTGGGGTACAGGATAATAACTCTTGGGGTACAGGATGATAACACTTGGGGTACAGGATAACACTCGGGGTACAGGATGATAACACTCGGGGTACAGGATGATGACACTTGGGGTACAGGATGATGACACTCGGAGTACAGGATGATAACACTTGGGGTACAGGATGATAACACTCGGGGTACAGGATGATAACACTTGGGGTACAGGATGATAACACTTGGGGTACAGGATGATGACACTTGGGGTACAGGATAATAACACGGGGTACAGGATGATAACACTTGGGGTACAGGATAATAACCCTTGGGGTACAGGATAACACTTGGGGTACAGGATAATAACACTCGGGGTACAGGATAATAACACTTGGGGTACAGGATGATGACACTTGGGGTACAGGATAATAACTCTTGGAGTACAGGATGATAACACTTGGGGTACAGGATGATAACACTTGGGGTACAGGATAACACTTGGGGTACAGGATAATAACACTCGGGGTACAGGATAATAACACTTGGGGTACAGGATGATGACACTTGGGGTACAGGATAATAACCCTTGGAGTACAGGATGATAACACTTGGGGTACAGGATGATAACACTTGGGGTACAGGATGATAACCCTTGGGGTGCAGGATGATGACACTTGGTGTACAGGATTATAACACTTGGGGTACAGGATAATAACACTTGGGGTACAGGATGATGACACTTGGGGGTTCAGGATAATAACACTTGGGGTAGAGGATGAAAACACTTGGGGTACAGGTTAATAACACTTGGGGTACAGGTTAATAACACTTGGGGTACAGGATAATAACACTTGGGGTACAGGGTGATGACACTTGGGGTACAGGATGATGACACTTGGGGTACCGGATGATAACACTTGGGGTACAGGATAATAACACTTGGGGTACAGGATGATAACCCTCGGGGTACAGGATGATAACACTTGGGGTACAGGATGATGACACTTGGGGTACAGGATGATGACACTTGGGGTACAGGAAAATAACACTTGGGGTACAGGATAATGACACTTGGGGTACAGGATGATAACACTTGGGGTACAGGATGATAACACTTGGGGTACAGACTATTATTACACTCTCAGGTATTACAGGTGTACAGACTATTATCACTCTCTCAGGTATTACAGGTGTACAGACTATTATTACACTCTCAGGTATTACAGGTGTACAGACTATTATTACTCTCTCAGGTATTACAGGTGTACAGACTATTATTACTCTCTCAGGTATTACAGGTGTACAGACTATTATTACACTCTCAGGTATTACAGGTGTACAGACTATTATTACACTCTCAGGTATTACAGGTGTACAGACTATTATTACATTCTCAGGTATTACAGGTGTACAGACCATTATTACACTCTCAGGTATTACAGGTGTACAAACCATTATTACACTCTCAGGTATTACAGGTGTACAGACTATTATCACTCTCTCAGGTATTACAGGTGTAATGTACAGACTATTATTACTCTCAGGTATTACAGGTGTACAGACCATTATTACACTCTCAGGTATTACAGGTGTACAGACGATTATTACACTCTCAGGTATTACAGGTGTACAGACTATTATTACTCTCTCAGGTATTACAGGTGTAATGTACAGACTATTATTACTCTCTCAGGTATTACAGGTGTACAGACTATTATTACACTCAGGTATTACAGGTGTACAGACTATTATTACACTCTCAGGTATTACAGGTGTACAGACTATTATTACTCTCTCAGGTATTACAGGTGTAATGTACAGACTATTATTACTCTCTCAGGTATTACAGGTGTACAGACTATTATTACTCTCTCAGGTATTACAGGTGTACAAACTATCATTACATTCTCAGGTATTACAGGTGTACAGACCATTATTACACTCTCAGGTATTACAGGTGTACAGACTATTATTACACTCTCAGGTATTACAGGTGTACAGACTATTATTACACTCTCAGGTATTACAGGTGTACAGACTATTATTACATTCTCAGGTATTACAGGTGTACAGACTATTATTACTCTCAGGTATTACAGGTGTACAGACCATTATTACACTCTCAGGTATTACAGGTGTACAGACGATTATTACACTCTCAGGTATTACAGGTGTACAGACTATTATTACTCTCTCAGGTATTACAGGTGTAATGTACAGACTATTATTACTCTCTCAGGTATTACAGGTGTACAGACTATTATTACACTCAGGTATTACAGGTGTACAGACTATTATTACACTCTCAGGTATTACAGGTGTACAGACTATTATTACTCTCTCAGGTATTACAGGTGTAATGTACAGACTATTATTACTCTCTCAGGTATTACAGGTGTACAGACTATTATTACTCTCTCAGGTATTACAGGTGTACAAACTATCATTACATTCTCAGGTATTACAGGTGTACAGACCATTATTACACTCTCAGGTATTACAGGTGTACAGACTATTATTACACTCTCAGGTATTACAGGTGTACAGACTATTATTACACTCTCAGGTATTACAGGTGTACAGACTATTATTACATTCTCAGGTATTACAGGTGTACAGACCATTATTACACTCTCAGGTATTACAGGTGTACAGACTATTATTACACTCTCAGGTATTACAGGTGTACAGACTATTATTACTCTCTCAAGTATTACAGGTGTAATGTACAGACTATTATTATTCTCTCAGGTATTACAGGTGTACAGACTATTATTACTCTCTCAGGTATTACAGGTGTACAGACTATTATTACATTCTCAGGTATTACATGTGTACAGACTATTATTACTCTCAGGTATTACAGGTGTACAGACCATTATTACACTCTCAGGTATTACAGGTGTACAGACTATTATTACACTCTCAGGTATTACAGGTGTACAGACTATTATTACTCTCTCAGGTATTACAGGTGTAATGTACAGACTATAATTACTCTCTCAGGTATTACAGGTGTACAGACTATTATTACACTCTCAGGTATTACAGGTGTACAGACTATTACTACATTCTCAGGTATTACTGGTGTACAGACCATTATTACACTCTCAGGTATTACAGGTGTACAGACTATTATTACACTCAGGTATTACAGGTGTACAGACTATTATTACACTCTCAGGTATTACAGGTGTACAGACTATTATTACACTCTCAAGTATTACAGGTGTACAGACCAATATTACACTCTCGGGTATTACAGGTGTACAGACCATTATTACACTCTCAGGTATTACAGGTGTACAGACTATTATTACACTCTCAGGTATTACAGGTGTACAGACCATTATTACACTCTCAGGTATTACGGGTGTACAGACCATTATTACACTCTCAGGTATTACAGGTGAACAGACAATTATTACACTCTTAGGTATTACTGGTGTACAGACTATTATTACAATCTCAGGTATTACAGGTGTACAGACTATCATTACACACTCAGGTATTACAGGTGTACAGACTATTATTACATTCTCAGGTATTACAGGTGTACAGACTATTATTACACTCTCAGGTATTACAGGTGTACAGACAATTATTACACTCTCCGGTAATACAGGTGTACAGACTATTATTACACTCTCAGGTATTACAGGTGTACAGACTATTATTACATTCTCAGGTATTACAGGTGTACAGACTATTATTACACTCTCAGGTATTACAGGTGTAATGTACAGACTTTTATTACTCTCTCAGGTATTACAGGTGTACCGACTATTATTACACTCTCAGGTATTACAGGTGTACTGACTATTATTACACTCTCAGGTATTACAGGTGTACAGACCATTATTACACTCTCAGGTATTACAGGTGTACAGACTATTATTACACTCTCAGGTATTACAGGTGTACAGACTATTATTACACTCTCAGGTATTACAGGTGTACAGACTATTATTACACTCTCAGGTATTACAGGTGTACAGACTATTATTACACTCTCAGGTATTACAGGTGTACCGACTATTATTACACTCTCAGGTATTACAGGTGTACAGACTATTATTACACTCTCAGGTATTACAGGTGTACAGACTATTATTACTCTCTCAGGTATTACAGGTGTACTGACTATTATTACACTCTCAGGTATTACAGGTGTACAGACTATTATTACACTCTCAGGTATTACAGGTGTACAGACTATTATTACACTCTCAGGTATTACAGGTGTACAGACTATTATTACTCTCTCAGGTATTACAGGTGTACTGACTATTATTACACTCTCAGGTATTACAGGTGTAATGTGCAGACTATTATTACTCTCTCAGGTATTACAGGTGTACAGACTATGATTACACTCTCAGGTATTACAGGTGTACAGACTATTATTACACTCTCAGGTATTACAGGTGTACAGACTATTATTACACTCTCAGGTATTACAGATGTACATACTATTATTACACTCTCAGGTATTACAGGTGTACAGACTATTATTACACTCTCAGGTATTACAGGTGTACAGACTATTATTACACTCTCAGGTATTACAGGTGTACAGACTATTATTACACTCTCAGGTATTACAGGTGTACAGACTATTATTACACTCTCAGGTATTACAGGTGTACAGACTATTATTACACTCTCAGGTATTACAGATGTACATACTATTATTACACTCTCAGGTATTACAGGTGTACAGACTATTATTACACTCTCAGGTATTACAGGTGTACAGACTATTATTACACTCTCAGGTATTACAGGTGTACAGACTATTATTACACTCTCAGGTATTACAGGTGTACCGACTATTATTACACTCTCAGGTATTACAGGTGTACAGACTATTATTACACTCTCAGGTATTACAGATGTACATACTATTATTACACTCACAGGTATTACAAGTGTACAGACTATTATTACACTCTCAGGTATTACAGGTGTACAGACTATTATTACACTCTCAGGTATAACAGGTGTACAGACCATTATTACACTCTCAGGTATTACAGGTGTACAGACCATTATTACACTCTCAGGTATTACAGGTGTACAGACTATTGTTACTCTCTCAGGCATTACAGGTGTAATGTACAGACTATTATTACACTCTCAGGTATTACAGGTGTACAGACTATTATTACTCTCTCAGGCATTACAGGTGTAATGTACAGACTATTATTACTCTCTCAGGTATTACAGGTGTACAGACTATTATTACTCTCTCAGGTATTACAGGTGTACAGACTATTATTACTCTCTCAGGTATTACAGGTGTACAGACTATTACTACTCTCTCAGGTATTACAGGTGTACAGACTATTATTACACTCTCAGGTATTACAGGTGTACAGACTATTATTACACTCTCAGGTATTACAGGTGTAATGTACAGACTATTATTACTCTCTCAGGTATTACAGGTGTACAGACTATTATTACTCTCTCAGGTATTACAGGTGTACAGACTATTATTACATTCTCAGGTATTACAGGTGTACAGACTATTATTACTCTCTCAGGTATTACAGGTGTACAGACTAGTATTACACTCTCAGGTATTACAGGTGTACAGACTATTATTACACTCTCAGGTATTACAGGTGTACAGACCATTATTACACTCTCAGGTATTACAGATGTACAGACTATTATTACTCTCTCAGGTATTACAGGTGTACAGACTATTATTACACTCTCAGGTATTACAGGTGTACAGACTATTATTACATTCTCAGGTATTACAGGTGTACAGACTATTATTACACTCTCAGGTATTACAGGTGTACAGACTATTATTACACTCTCAGGTATTACAGGTGTACAGACTATTATTACACTCTCAGGTATTACAGGTGTAGAGACTATCATTACACTCTCGGGTATTACAGGTGTAATGTACAGACTATTATTACTCTCTCAGGTATTGCAGGTGTACAGACTATTATTACTCTCTCAGGTATTACAGGTGTACAGACTATTATTACACTCTCAGGTATTACAGGTGTACAGACTATTATTACACTCTCAGGTATTACAGGTGTACAGACTATTATTACATTCTCAGGTATTACAGGTGTACAGACTATTATTACTCTCAGGTATTACAGGTGTACAGACCATTATTACACTCTCAGGTATTACAGGTGTACAGACTATTATTACACTCTCAGGTATTACAGGTGTACAGACTATTATTACATTCTCAGGTATTACAGGTGTACAGACTATTATTACTCTCTCAGGTATTACAGGTGTACAGACTATTATTACTCTCTCAGGTATTACAGGTGTACAGACTATAATTACATTCTCAGGTATTACAGGTGTACAGACTATTATTACACTCTCAGGTATTACAGGTGTACATACTATTATTACACTCTCAGGTATTACAGGTGTACAGACTATTATTACACTCTCAGGTATTACAGGTGTACAGACTATTATTACACTCTCAGGTATTACAGGTGTACAGACTATTATTACACTCTCAGAACCTGAGAAGCGCGACAAAATGTCCCGCGCTGGTCTGCGTCCCGCCCCTGGGCGTGGACCTCATGTAGCTGTTTCAATGCAGAAGTGGAACTGTTATCTTCTGCTTGTGTTTTCCGGGGGACAGGAAGTCAGGGCTGCACCAATGACATCCTTCCGGCTGGCGGCCATTGTGTTGAAGTCTCATATAAAAGAAGCCACACAGCCAGACCTCTACAGTCCAGAGATGGCGACAAGGTGTACAGAGATGACAGAGCCCCCCGGAGCATTTGAGGAGAGCAGCAAGATGGCGCCGGAACAGCGGAAAGTTGCCGCAGCCGCAGCGCAACTTTTCCACTAATTAGCTGACCGCTTGCAGCAGTTGTCCCTTAGGGCCGAGGAGGCCGACGACCTGCCACTACTCCCGGAGGACGGCGAGTGGCCAGCTACCCCGAAAGGGGAATCACCGCAGACTTCAGCGACAGCATCGCCGGTGAGACTGTTCCCTCATCACAGATCCTGGGGATCCTGGGCGGAGATTGCAACCAAGGAGTCAGATGTAAGTACGCCGGCCGAAGCCGCATTTTCTATGCCTTCTTCCTCCTCCAGCCCCGACAGGGAACCCCCAGGGCAGAAGTCTTTTCCAGTCAGCGCATGCCTGCTGTCACCCCCTCTTCCTCAATGGGTGTTCGGCGATGAGCCAGTGCTTATCCAATATATGTGGGACCATGTCCTTCCCCTACCAGGGAAGTCCCATCCACTGGTCCCCACAGCACCGGCTGAGAGAGCCCGCAGAGAGGCTGAAATAGCCGGCATCATAGCTTCACTTACAGAAAATGTGCCCAGGCCTACTCCCTCAGAGGAGGTGAGGCCTAATCATCGGGCACCATTTTATGTGCCTAGGCCTACTCCAGTCCCGGAGGTGTGGCCTAATCAGCAGGCACCGACCGATGTGCCGCGGCCTACTCCACCTAAGGAGGTGTGGCCGACACCTACAGTTATACCAGTGGCCTCAGCTGCTGAAGTTAATGTTGTGGTCAATGTAAATCCGACCATGGCACAGTCCAGGATGACCCATGTAGCCTGGAACACTATTGTCAACCCCATAAGGGAAACCCAACCTCCTGCTCCTAGATATATCTCCCAGAGCAGGAAGCACACCGACAGGCGAGGTTGGGAAGAAAGAAGATCCCGTTTCTAAAGTCGTCATTTTTGCTCCTTATTAACTGTGTGGTACACAAGTACCTTCTTATTGTTACAGGTTCTTCAGTTCTGCAACGGTTCAAGATAAAGTGCCTGGCAGGACTATGCCAAGAAGTTCGATTGTTTTGCAACGCAACCACCTTCGTAAGTTTGTGCCCGGCTCCGGCCGAGAGACTCCTTGCCTGAGGAGATTCTATTAAGCTTGTGCCCGGCTATAGCCGTGTTTTCATCCAGGACTCCATAATTTAGGTGGACTGTCAAGCCTTACATGACCGTTAATGTAAATGTTATAATAGTAATATGTTTTTGTGCACACAATTTTGCACTTCAACAGCAGATAAATGTAACCTGGATATCTCAAGTGTTGTACTGCTAGCATGTAACCGTTGTATTTCAAGCAAATAAAAAAGAAAAAAATTATGGTTACATAAAATGTCAAAAATGTAAATGGTTTTACTGTACAGAAGTACAACATTCCTGTACAGAAGAGAAAAAAATACTAGAAATAATAATTTTCTTTATAGGTGTTATAGTGTTTTCCTAAAGGTGCTCTCCCAGCTCCTCTGGGAGTAACAAGAAACGCCACCCTTCACTAGCGCCTAATTAATTAGATACCAAGACTGACTTCACAAATATTCAGTGTACACAATATTCAGTACATACCTATCCAATTAGTGTACATCCATAAAGTATAGTACACATAACTCACTAAGATTTCATTTACCTACCTCACAAGCACAAGAAAAGGAAAAAGAGTCTTAGGGACTGTAACCTGTTCTATACCAGTCCATACCACTGTTATGCACAAATGTCATGTACTAATATGTTCTTTTGTCTGTTCAGGATGCTTTTGTGGCCAGAAGGTATTCCCGGTAGCTAACTAAAAAATACATGTATACAGAAAGGTAACAGTAAGTGAAATTGTCATCTAGATCCAGAGTTCTAGGGGCAAGTGTGTAGTACTGATGGACCCTAGTAGCTAAGGCATTGGGCAGAAAGCCTCAGGCAACCCAATCTGCAGCCAATGTATAACAAGGGAAAGAATATGTGGTATTATATCAAATATATGTAAAAAAAAAAAAAAGTGAGATTAATTTCAGTATGTAGAAGCATTACAGTCATTATACATACTTCATGTCAAGGGTCCATCAAAAAAAAAGTAAAAATATTTCCTAGTCATAGTCAAATATCTACATGTCAGTCAAATGTCATATGTCAATAAAGTTTCAGCTTTAGACGGATGTTATAGCTAGGATCAAGCTAGTCATATTGTATGCCTAGTTGTTAGAGTTGCATCACAGTAAAAGAAAACAAGTATACCTATACAGAAAAAGGTATTGAAATGGAATATAGTATCATTGTTATACTGACTAATAACATCATCAGTAACTCACCAAAAGGAAAAGAAAAAAATATTTATTCCATCCTGTTCGTAAATAAGTTCCAGAGCATGTAGGGACATTATTTAAATGCACAGAGACTCTATATATTTTTTCATCATCTTTGTTATCTCCAGCCTGAACTGGGACATTTGGATTAATGCTTCAGGACTGCATCTGGCCCTATGGCCATTCCGTTCCTCTCCCTAAGGGGACATACGTTGGGGACGACTTTTGTTAAGTAAGGGGGTTTGTGGTGTCCCAGTACAGGACATGGTCCTGTACCATCTCTAGGTCCCCTCCGGAAGAGACCCTGAAGTCCATAGGGCTCTCCTGCGGGGCTTACCCCTTGCTCACCTTCTGTTAATGCATTGTAAATGTGTTGTGTACATATTGTTCATTATACATACAGTTGTACAAATTTATAGAGGTCAGTCATGTGAACCACTGTCATGTGACACTACCCAGAGTGCCATGGGCACAGGAACCACAGGCTTTGCAACCAATGGGCTTTAGTCCAGCCTCCTTAGGCTCATCTAGGCCAAAGCCTAAAGAACCTGCAGCCACTTCAAAACATGAGTTAACAAGCTCTTTCCACAATTCTAGTGACTACTACTCAACTCAAGTATACAATTAGTAGCACAGTGGCCTGCATAGATATTCTCGAAACTACCAGTCCCAGCAAGCCTGTGAGGTATCCTGCATCCCGGTTGCCTCTAAAGAAACTGCATAACTGTAAAGACTGTTTAATAAGAATTCCAAGTAAAAGTTCCAGTTGTTTTCACAATTCCCGCTGTGGACATTCCTTTATTGCCTGCTGTTTCTGGGTTGGTTGTCGGCAGGGCCTTATACGAAACAACCACATCCTGGCGTCACGACTAATCAGGGGTTAATAACACCTTACCCCCACAGGGTTAATACCACCAGACCCTGCTACACCATTGCAACACCTCGGAACCACGTGGGTCTACTAGATCCCACTCTCCAGATCTGCCACCAGAGATGGTTCCCGCTCACCGCATGGTTCCCACACTGGATTGTCGCATGCGACCACGTTCACCTCGGAGCCAGCGCAACAGCAACAGGCGCTACTCACCGGGCTGAACTTTCGTCTTTCCTGGACTGCATCACATTCTGCTTCTGACCCTGTCAGGTTTTTTGTTCTTTTTTCTTGGTCAGTCTGCCCCATTCTGTTCTTTTTCTGTATTGGGGATGGGGACCAGCGCCTTTCTACCCTACTGACCTGGGGGGAGGGGGAGTGTAGATGTGACTATGTTCCTGATGGACAATTTTTCTCCTCTATCACCCAAAAAAAGGGGAGTCCCATACCCAGATTGGTCAGGCCCTGTGGTTTATGAGGGCGCCTCCTGGGTCTCTGAGAAGCTTGATTTTTGTTTTTTTCTATCCCTTTAGTTATTTTTTGCCGCCTGTAGGTGGCATTGTTATTTTGTTATGTGCCTATGTTTTCTCATTCCATGTCATTTTTGTATCCCGTACATACTGCACTGTCTTGCGCGATGCAGTTGTGGTGTCCCGGTACCGTATTGTATACCGTACCTTGTGTGGTGGTCCCCAAAGTCAGAGTTACTTCATTCCAATAGTAACCTCCTGGTGGGAGAGCCCCTACTCGCCTCTTTCTTATGTAATTCTGTGATATTTACAGGTATAAATAATTGTATATTTAATTAGCTATATAGTGTCGCAGGACCTTAGGTCACATGACTCATGTTAATTCTAGTAAGGTGTGTTGAAGGACCTTTGGAGGTCTCATGTGTGGTCACATGGTTAGACCATAATTCCTTGTAAAGTGAATGACAGATGTATGGACCAATGAGCTTAAGACCAGCCCCTGCCCATATAAGGGATCTGCCAACCAATCTCGCTCTCTTGGGTTCCGGACTATCAGAGAGAGAGAAGTGAAGCCTGACGGCCTCAGCCTGAATCTAATCGTGAGTTACGATATCAATCCCCGCTAAAGCTAGTGTGACTGCTGGACCTAAACTCAATCCCCTAAATCCAGTGGAACAGCACTTATTCCTTTTCTAAGCTCAGAACTCACGAGGTCCCAACCAACTGTCAGGATCGCAATAGACTCTTGTACAAAGACTGTTCCTGTTTAATGTTGCATAAAAGTTGCAGTAAAGGTTCTGACAGTTTTCTGAAACCTCCGGTTGTGGACAATCATTTATTATCCCTCCCTATCGCTCTTGGGACTGGTGGCGATAGGACAAGTATATACAGAGGAGCCCTCACCCTGGCATCACGAGTGATAAGGGTTAAACAAGCACCCTTTAATTACCGCACAGCTACACCCCATATACCCTATACCCCCAGGCTACCACATGCTGCTGCTGCTCCGGTGCTCTCTTACTATTTATTTAGCTGACAGGTTCCACGGGTTGTCCAACACAGAAACTACCGGGCGCTGTCACTTCACATTCGGGAATATTCGCCAAACTCCTGCAGCCGCAAGACCATTCTGGTGCTCACATGTAAGGGGAGATACGTATCCAGTGCAAAGATGTCGAAAAATGGAGAACTTACCCGGTCTTTAGTGTAGAAAACTTCTTTATTGCATCAAAGAAATCAGCCAGCGCCGGGGAGAAGAGCTCAGGGAAGTGTCTCTGACTTAGGGACATTAGTCTTGTACCCTGAAAATCTACCAAGAAATGAAAGAAAATCGAGAACCTTCTGCAGAGAATGTCCCGGTGTATTTATAAATAATAGAATATCATCTGCGAACATAACGTAACCGTGTCGGGACCCACTTTTATACCCTCATATAGATCGGAGGACAATAGGTGTCTAGTAATTGGTAGTGTTGCTCACGAATATTCGCAATTCGAATATTATTCGCGAATATCGCATATTCGCGAATTCGCGAATTTCGCGAATATAGCGCTATATATTCGTAATTACGAATATTCGGTTTTTTTTTTTTGTTTTTTTTCACAGTTCACATCACAGTGATCACCCCTCTCTGCTTCCAGCTTGTGTGGTGTAAAGAAGGCTCTAATACTACTGTGTGAGACTGGCGTGTGAAAATTCGCATATACGAAATTCGCATATGCTAATTTTCTCATATGCGAATTTTCGCGTATACTAATTTTGTATATGCTAATATTCACATATGTTAATTTTCGCATACGCGAATGTTCGCATATGCGAAAATAAAACGAGAATATAACGAATATGCGAATATTCGCGAATATATGACGAATATTCGTCAATATATTCGCGAATATTCGCGAATTCGAATATGGCCTATGCCGCTCAACACTAGTAATTGGTTCTATAGCCAGGTCCAATAGGAGCGGCGAAAGCGGAAACCCCTGTCTAGTACATGTGCAAAGGGGGCAGAGAGAATCCGGAGTATATAGGATCCTTTCACACTATAAATTCATCCGTTATTAAGATCCGTTATATAGAGAGTGGAGATGGTGATTCTACGGGGTCACAGCGTGTATAGGGGCGTCCTTATCAAGGATCTGTCCTTACAGAGGGAATAGACCGGATTGAGGGGGAGCAGAGGATTAGAGGGGAGGGGAAATTTACTTAGCTGCGCAGAGGGAGAAAGCTTTTTGAAAAGCGATCCATAAGATCGCCAGCGATCCGTAACCCTAAATTTCCCCTACCCTCTAATCCCCTGTTCCCCCTCAATCCGGTCTATTCCCTCTGTAAGGACAGATCCTTGATAAGGACGCCCCTATACACGCTGTGGATAACCTCATAGGTTCTGACCCCGTAGAATCACCATCTCCACTCTCTATCCAACAATTCTCCTGAATATTGATCCTGAAAGACTTTTTACATCTTGGGCAGCTGGATGATCCCTGATGGGAACATTTTTGGAGTATATCCTACAGGGCTGGAATATAAGGGAGAGTGTTATAAATGAGAGATGGCGTGAAACTTATTATAAATTGGCCCATAAAGCCTTTTATGGCTTCAATATACTCCCCACTATACTTTCCCTAATAGGATCCTGGCCTGACCAAAATGCTTTACTCCACTGGCTGAGTCTTGGCATGGGGTGTGGACCAGTCTTGGCATGGGGTGTGGACCAGTCTTGGCATGGGGTGTGGACCAGTCTTGGCATGGGGTGTGGACCAGTCTTGGCATGGGGTGTGGACCAGTCTTGGCACGGGGTGTGGACCAGTCTTGGCATGGGGTGTGGACCAGTCTTGGCACGGGGTGTGGACCAGTCTTGGCACGGGGTGTGGACCAGTCTTGGCACGGGGTGTGGACCAGTCTTGGCACGGGGTGTGGACCAGTCTTGGCATGGGGTGTGGACCAGTCTTGGAATGGGGTGTGGACCAGTCTTGGCATGGGGTGTGGACCAGTCTTGGAATGGGGTGTGGACCAGTCTTGGCATGGGGTGTGGACCAGTCTTGGCACGGGGTGTGGACCAGTCTTGGCATGGGGTGTGGACCAGTCTTGGAATGGGGTGTGGACCAGTCTTGACACGGGGTGTGGACCAGTCTTGGCACGGGGTGTGGACCAGTCTTGGCATGGGGTGTGGACCAGTCTTGGCATGGGGTGTGGACCTGTCTTTCTACAGTAGGTTACTAGCGCATGATTCTGGCTACATACACGACACGTGGGGCATCACCCTTCCTTTCACACCACGTTTCTTGCTTTTCCACCAATTTCGGCTGCTGGAGCAAGATTCCCCTGCGCCCCCCAAGATACCCCAACTAATTCATTGAATCCTCCTGGTCGCTCTACGCTGCCTGTTCGCTTCCTGGCTATCCTCAGCCGTCCCTACCCCTACTATGCTACTGGCTCAACTCCAATTATTTTGCAATATTGATAGGTTAGATATAGAACGACACAAGATGACACGCACGCAAAAGTTCTTTACCAAATGGGAGCTTTATTACCTCTGCATACACGGACTCTGAAATAGAAGACATAGTGACGCCATTTAGACATAACGACTGGTATTGTGGGGGGCCTTGGGGGATACGTTAGGGGCTCTTCGTCTTCCTACGCAGTGAACACCAGTTATTTGCTAATGTTGCTCGTGAATATTCGCAAAGCAAATTTTATTCGCGAATATCGCACTATATATTCGTAATTACGAATATTAGGTTTTTTTTTCTCCACATTACACATCACAGTGATCATCCCTCTCCAGCTTGTGTGGTGTAATGAAGGCTCTAATACTACTGTGTGAGACTGGCGTGCGAATTTTCGCTTATGCTAATTTTTTATATGCAAATTTTCGCATATGCTCATTTTCAAATTTTTTGCTTATGCGAAAATAAAACGTGAATATGCAAATTTAGCTAATGTATGACGAATATTCGTCCATATATTCGCGAAAAATCGTGAATTTGAATATGGCCTATGCTGCTCAACACTATTGTTTGCACCTCTGTCACCTCTCCCTACAGTGTGCGCTTATGTAAATCCTTATGCACAGTGACCCCCCCGACCTACGATGGCCCCGATATTCGATCATTTCAACATACGATGGTCTCTCAGAGGCAGCATCAACATACGATGCTTTTGTATGTCGGGGCCATCGCATAAACGTCTATCCTGCAGCGCAGACTACTTCAGCTGCCCCCGGATAGCCGTTTACGGTGCCCCGTGTGGTCCGCTGACGATCACTTACCTGTCCTCGGGGCTCCGGCGCGTCCTCTTCGGGATCCCCTCCATCATCGGCGCTCTCCATCCTCGTCATCACGTCGCTGCGCACGCCGTCCCGTCATCCAATAGGAGCGGCGTGCGTAGCGACATGATGGCGGCGACGGAGAGCGAGGATGCCGGGGAAGCAGAGGCCTTGCCGGAGCGTTGGGGACACAGCGACAGCGATGAACGGCGACATCCAGGGCAGCGGTGACGAGCGGTGACGGTCCGGAGCGGCGAGGACAGGTGAATATAACCTCCAATACCAGTGGTCTTCAACCTGTGGACCTCCAGATGTTGCAAAACTACAACTCCCAGCATGCCCGGACAGCCGTTGGCTGTCCGGGCATGCTGGGTGTTGTAGTTTTGCAACATCTGGAGGTCCGCAAGTTGTAGACCACTGTCCTATACTTTACATTGCACGGATCCCTCAACATACGATGGTTTCAACAAACGATGGTCCATTTGGAACGGATTACCATCGTATGTTGAGGGATCACTGTATTATTTCTCTAACGGATTTTCTCCTAAACATACCGTAGGCCCTTGTACAGGCAGATGTTTTACCCTTATATACCTTGCCTTTGTTTTCTTGTTTATTGTCTCATTGTTGAGACTGTTTTGTTTTTCTCCTTGTTTTTCTACTGGAAAAATGTGAATAAAATGTATTTTTTTTTTTTTTTTTTTTTTTTTTTTTTATTGTGACTATATGTTCAATCACTTTCACCTAATGGTGATATTTCTCTAAAAAAAAAACAAGAAGATCAATCAAAACTGCATAATATGCACTGCCCCCCCCCCCCCCCCCCTTATGTGAATAATCAGTTCACCTAGGTGACCTCCAGCACCAGCAGCCTATTTAGATGAACAGGTGCAGTGATCAGACTCCACCCTCTCTCTCTGCAAAGCCAGAGGATTCTTGGGAAATGTAGGCAACATTAGGAAATGATTTCAGTGGTAAAATTGCAATCAGAAATGTCTGAAAATGTATGCCTGCTACATCAGTGAAAACAGGTAAGCACTAGACACACAAGAATCTCTACATTATTCCCTTATGACAGCCTATGCTGCACTATATGAGCAAAAAAACTAATCCTATAGATTCTTTAATGGACTCGCAGAAGAATCAGCTGCCAAACTCACTGACGCCGGTCCAGACAGATCATAGTTCAGCCCATCGTAGTTCTGCTGAGCCAAAACCCTTCTAATGCCTAAAACCTCTTGTCTAAAAATGAGTTAAAGGGACGGCATTATATACACTACAGGCTGATCCAACTTTATGTAATGTCCTTAAAACAAGTCCCAATGAGGCTCAGTAGTGTGTGTGGCCTCCACGTGCCCGTATGACCTCCCTACAACGCCTGGGCATGCTCCTGATGAGGTGGGGGATGGTCTCCTGAGGGATGTCCTCCCAGACCTGGACTAAAGCATCAGCCAACTCCTGGACAGTCTGTGGTGGATGGAGCGAGACGTCCCAGATGTGCTCAATCGGATTCAGGGGAACGGGCGGCCAGTCCATAGCATCAATGCCTTCCTCTTGTAGGAACTGCTGACACACTCCAGCCACATGAGGTCTAGCATTGTCTTGTATTAGGAGGAACCCAGGGCCAACCGCACCAGCATATGGTCTCACACTGAGGATCTCATCTCGGTACCTAATGGCAGTCGGGCTACCTCTGGCAAGTACATGGAGGGCTGTGCGGCCCTCCAAAGAAATGCCACCCCACACCATTACTGACCCACCGCCAAACCGGTCATGCTGGAGGATGTTGCCGGCAGCAGAACGTTCTCCACAGCGTCTCCAGACTATCACATCTGTAACATGTGCTCAGTGTGAACCTGCTTTCATCTATGAAGAGCACAGGGCACCAATGGAGAATTTGCCAATCTTTGTGTTCTCTGGCAAATGCCAAACGTCCTGCACGGTGTTGGGCTGTAAGCACAACCCCCACCTGTGGATGCCGGGCCCTTATTCCACCATCATGGAGTCTGTTCCTGACCGTTTGAGTGGACACATGCACATTTGTGTCCTGCTGGAGGTCATTTTGCAGGGCTCTGGCAGTGCTCCTCCTGCTCCTCCTTGCACAAAGGCGGAGGTAGCGATCCTGCTGCTGGGTTGTTGCCCTCCTACGGCCTCCTCCACGTCTCCTGATGTACTGGCCTGTCTCCTGGTAGCGCCTCCATGCTCTGGACACTACGCTGACAGACACAGCAAACCTTCTTGCCACAGCTCGCATTGATGCGCCATCCTGGATGAGCTGCACTACCTGAGCCAATTGTGTGGGTTGTAGACTCCGTCTAATGCTGCCACTAGAGTGAAAGCACCGCCAGCATTCAAAAGTGACCAAAACATCAGCCAGGAAGCATAGGAACTGAGAAGTGGTCTGAGGTCACCACCTGCAGAACCACTCCTTTATTGGGGGTGTCTTGCTAATTGCCTATAATTTCCACGTGTTGTCTGTTCCATGTGAAATTGATTGTCAATCAGTGTTCTTCCTGAGTGGACAGTGGGATTTCACACAAGTGTCAGTGACTTGGAGATACATTGTGTTGTTTAAGTGTTCACTTAATTTTTTTGAGCAGTATATATATATATATATATATATATATATATATATATATATATATGCAAAAGGAAAAGAATTTCCAGTGCTGACTCTTGAAAAAAGGAACTTTTTTATTATGATACAATGGCCAGGACTATTGCTGAAAACAAGAACCGAATCGATCTGATTACACTTCACCTAAAAGCCTGTAAAAATACAGGGAACAAATACAACAATAAAATATCCCCACCGGAGGTCTTCTCTACACAATACAGCACCGACTTCAGGGCTATAAAGAACATTATTGACAAATATATGCCTATTGTTTATGCCGATTCCGATTTTAGGGAAGCCCTGAAGGACGGATATATGTGCGCGTCTAAGAGAGCACCTACCCTAGGTAAAAAATTGTCACCTAGCCTACAAGGTTAAAGGGTACCTTTCATCAAAAAAAAAACTTTTAATACATTAGAGATTAATGTATGCAGAATAACTTTCCAATATCATGTTATTAAAAAATATGATTCTTTCTATTTAATTTTCCACTTTGAAAAAAATGACCACTAGGGGTCTCCCTACCAGTCCTATTTTATAGATTTGGAGTCCTAAATCTCAGACTGCAGCCGGGACACAGACAAACTCAGCACTGCTCCCTGCCAGGGAGTTTGTCAGTGTCCCGGCTGCAGTCTGAGATTTAGGACTCCAGCATGAGTCTGAAATCTATAAAAAAAAAAAAAAGGACTGGTAGGGAGACCCCTAGTGGTCATTTTTTTCAAAGTGGAAAATTAAATAGAAAGAAGCATATTTTTTTAATAACATGCTATTGGAAAGTTATTCTGCATACATTAATCTCTAATGTATTAAAAGTTTTTTTTATGAAAGGTGCCCTTTAAACTATCTGGAACCCTACAAATGCGGATCCCGAAAATGCATTTGTTGCAACTATATGTTGAATTCGACACCTTTCGCTTTGTCTAGTAATAATCAAACGTGCGCTATCAAACAATACATGAATTGCAATCCCGCCGGTGTTGTTTACCTGTTCACGTTCCGCGCCTGTAATGTGCAATATGTTGGGTGTACCATCAACCCACTCAAAACACGAATGCGTAAGCATTTGTCGCACGCTGCACATTTTCAGACGCGGCACGTGTCCATGGTAACCAAGCACTGCGCGGAGGGACACGAAGGTAATACAGTGGTCCCTCATTTGTTGAAACCATCGTATGTTGAGGGATCCGTGCAATGTAAAGTATAGGACAGTGGTCTACAACCTGCAAACCTCCAGATGTTGCAAAACTACAACTCCCAGCATGCCTGGACAGCCAACGGCTGTCCGGGCATGCTGGGAGTTGTAGTTTTGCAACATCTGGAGGTCCGCAGGTTGAAGACCACTGGTATTGGAGGTTATACTCACGTGTCCCCGCCGCTCCGGACCGTCACTGCTGCCCTGGATGGCGCTGCCAGATAGCCGTCTATGCGATGGCCGGGGGGGGGGGGGGGGGTCACTGTACTTTGTCTTATTTTGCAAGGTATTGAGAGTCTATAAACCATCTCGTGGGGGAAACATCAAAAACAAAAAGTTCTAGATTGTGAAATATTCCGGATTTTGACACTAAACACGCGAGTACCGCAAGGTCTGAACAGGGGACTTGACATTATTTGACATTATTGATTTTTTATTACTATCTTTCTGCATTTGTTTAATATTTTCTCTTTACCACGTGTTTTGTCTTCCTTGCTTTTTTCCTATGGTGTCCATTATTTATATTTATTTTTTTCCTTATTTTGCAGTTTCACATGTGGCTCAATTTAAGCAGACCCTTAGTATATATGTATTTTTCCCAGTTTCTCCCATTGTGTACCCCCTCTCCTTTTTTTCCCTGATGTTCTATATCATTTTATGCATATGCATTATATGCTAAAAATGTAGGTATATTATTACTATCCCATTATGGAAGGAGGAAGGTTTTACATGGTATTATATTTTTGTTTTTTACTTATGTAAAAAAGTAATTATGTATGTATGTAACAGATGTATGACTAAGAGCCTACTGGCCGAAACGCGTCACGTTACTTGAATCCCTGTCGTTTCCTATGGCAACCATTGTGTCTTAATAAAGAAGTTCTTTTCCTTTTGCATTCTACGTGGATGTGTCCAGTCCGGGAGGACCTGCAGGAGTGAGCTGGAATACACTGCTTGATTTGACTATATATATATATATATATATATATATATATATATATACATATATACACACACAATGGCCCTGATTTACTAAGAGTCTTGTGTTGGTTTCTTTGTGGTTTTTAATTCCCTACAATTTATTTTCCACGGTATTTACTAAGGTTTCCCTACATTTTGCTTTTTATTTTACACATGTTCTCATCTGTAGGGTTTTCCTCGGCTCAAATCCACCACATTTTATGTGGAAACCTTAGTAAATATGTTGGGATTTTGTGAAAATGTCGGGAACACGCCCCTTTTCGGAGACCACGTCCCCTTTCCCCGGCGGCCACGCCCCTTTTTCGGGTTTTCTTAGCAAAATGGAGAGTTAATCAGGTTTTTTCAATTCTGGCGCAAAATCTGGCGCACAACCCGAAATAACATGTTGGGTTTGCAATAGTAAATGAGGGCCATCCTGTATACACAGCTTTGTGTAATGGAAATGTTCACGACTTTCTAATCATTTATATTTTTGGGTAATTCCTCGTGATTTTCCAGCTCTCTCCGTCCTGTGGTTGAACGAGAATGTTCTTGGTTACATTTCATCTGTACATCTGTCCTGACCTATGTGCACAGGTGAGGGATTGTTACAGTGTAGCAGTCTATGGCTGAACGATATAAAGAAGATACAGACACCTGGAGGTCACCGGTATAGGAAGCATGCGTCGTGCTAGACTTTATTTATAATGTGACGAACCACACCTGTAGTGTTCTCATCTCCGTCAATGGTCATACATGAACAAACTGATACCAGAAGGAAGGGGAAGAGGGGAAGAAAGGGAAAAGAAGAAAGGGGGAGTGGGAAGAAGAGGAGGAAGTAAGGAGAAAAGGGAAGAAAAGGAGAAAGGGGGAGAGGGAAGAAGAGGAGGAAGTAAGGAGAAAAGGGAAGAAAGGAAAACGAGAAAGGGGGAGAGGGAAGAAGAGGAGGAAGTAAGGAGAAAAGGGAAGAAAAGGAGAAAGGGGGAGAGGGAAGAAGAGGAGGAAGTAAGGAGAAAAGGGAAGAAAAGGAGAAAGCGGGCGAGGGAAGAAGAGGAGGAAGTAAGGAGAAAAGGGAAGAAGAGGAGGAAGTAAGGAGAAAAGGGAAAAAAAGGAGAAAGGAGAAAGGGAAGAAGAGGAGGAAGTAAGGAGAAAAGGGAAGAAAAGGAGAAAGGAGAAAGGGGGAGAGGGAAGAAGAGGAGGAAGTAAGGAGAAAAGGGAAGAAAAGGACGAGGGGGGAGTAAGGGGAGAAGGGAGGGGAGGGAAGAGGTGGGGGAACAGGATGAACATGAGAAATAAGGAGAGGCAGAAGGAGAGAGGAAAAGAATGAGAAAGAATAAGAAGGAAGAAAAAGAGAAAAGTTTAAAAAAATAAGGAAGTAAGAAGAAAAGGGAACAGGGGCCCTAAAAGGAAGACAGAGGAAGGAGATGAATGAGAAAGAAGGAGGAAGTAATGATGAGAGGGAAGAGCAGGAAGAAAGATGAGGGAAGAGCAGGAAGAAAGAAGAGGGAAGAGCAGGAAGAAAGAAGAGGGAAGAGCAGGAAGAAAGATGAGGGAAGAGCAGGAAGAAAGAAGAGGGAAGAGCAGAAAGAAAGAAGAGGGAAGAGCAGGAAGAAAGAAGAGGGAAGAGCAGGAAGAAAGAAGAGGGAAGAGCAGAAAGAAAGAAGAGGGAAGAGCAGGAAGAAAGAAGAGTAAAAAGAAGAAGGATAAAGGGAGGAAGAGGAGGAAGGGATGGTAAGTTAATTAAGGAAGAGGAGAAAGGAGAAAATATGGAAAAGGAGTGGTGGAAATGGTAATAAGAGGGAAATGGAGGAAAATGAAGGAAGCAGAGAAAGTGGAACATATGGAGAGGGAGGAGGAAGAGAAGGCTGAGGGTGCATGGAGGGTGAGTGCATTCTCATCACAACATATTCAGTACAGTAGGGAGACATAATGCTTTGTACACTGTAAATCTTTTTCTGTTCATGGATACAGCGACAATCTGCGACTACAGAGCTGCCGGCTGACAGGACTTTATTAACCCCCTCTGTGCCGCGATTATTTAACCAGTATACAAAGGGTTTAGGATACAACATGAAGGGATCATCCAGTCTCCTGTAAATAAAGTTGATGAAAAGTTTTGGGACTTTCTAGGCCTCCGTTCCTCTGGCGTCACGGCTTCTATTATTACAGGTTTCCGCTGCAGACTGTGATGGTCGCCAGAGCAGAGAAGACCTGACGGGAGGGACCCCAACACCCAACACCCGGCTCCCCATTCAATTAAAATTTTCTGCCCCATCAGGGACGACCATTTTATACGTATATCGGTGGGCGGACCTCACCCGCATCTGTATCCATCACACGTTTTACTCCAAATGACTAATGGAACCGATGACAGCCGGACAACCTTATGATCCCGGGTTAGAACCTCTATAAATCTTTTTCACAGCTGGGGGTTTGTTACAACTCCATCCAGTCTCAATAA
Organism: Hyla sarda; assembly: GCF_029499605.1. Lineage (NCBI taxonomy): Eukaryota > Metazoa > Chordata > Amphibia > Anura > Hylidae > Hyla > Hyla sarda. Next base: position 10,095,172 of record NC_079196.1, on the reverse strand, counting down.
ATCAACAGAATTTAATAAGATGTATCGATGCACGTATAAGGTTATCAGACTGGAGTTCAGGCTGTTTATCTCATAGAGGCTCATCTGAACGTGATACACTGTAACAAACCCTCAGCTGTCACAAGTATCAGGCAGAAATCACACGGTGCGGTTTTTACAATGCATTTTTTTTCTCTCTGTCTTTTAAAACCCAATAAATATGTGAAGGGAAAAAAAAACAACCACAGTGTGAACCCAGGTATTGCATCGAAACACTAGGGGGCACTACTAACAATCAGTCTCAGGCTGCTTTCGAACTATTAAAGGGGTACTCCGGTGAAAACCTTTTTTCTTTTAAATCAACTGGTGGCAGAAAGTTAAACATATTTGTAAATGACTTCTATTAAAAAATCTTAATCCTTCCAGTACTTATTAGCTGCTGAATGCTACAGAGAAAATTCCTTTCTTTTTGGAATACTGATGACATCACGAGCACAGTGCTCTCTGCTGACATCTCTGTCCATTTTAGCAACCATGCATAGCAGATGTATGCTAAGGGCAGCATGGTGGCTCAGTGGTTAGCACTGCTACCTTGCAGTGCTGGGCACTTGGGTTCAAATCCCACTAAGGACAACAATAAATAAAGCGTTATTATTATTATAATAACGTCAGCAGAGAGAACTGTGGTCGTGATGTCATCAGAGAGCATTCCAAAAAGAAAAGAATTTCCTCTGTAGTATTCAGCAGCTAATAAGTACAGGAAGGATTAAGATTTTTTAACAGAAGTAATTTACAAATATGTTTAACTTTCTGCCACCAGTTGATTTAAAAGAAAAAAGGTTTTCACCGGAGTACCCCTTTAAAATACCTCTGTTATAAACGCCCGTTATAAAAACCCTGGAAATTGGCCATTAGAAAATCCCATTATAGTCTATGGCAGTGGTCTTCAACCTGCTGACCTCCAGATGTTGCAAAACTACAACTCCCAGCATGCCCGGACAGCCGTTGGCTGTCCGGGCATGCTGGGAGTTGTAGTTTTGCAACATCTGGAGGTCCGCAGGTTGAAGATCACTGGTCTATGGGATTTTTCCAATAGCCATTTTAACCCGTTATCGCCCGTTATTAATAACGGCCGTTATTTTGTGACGGGCGAATGAACGGAAGAAATCGTGCATGCATGTACATGTCTCAAAATAACGGCCGTTATTAATAATGGGCGAGAACGGGTTAAAAATGGCTATTGGAAAAATCCCATAGACTATAATGGGATTTTCTAATGGCCGATTTCCAGGGTTTTTATAACGGGCGTTTGTACGGAGGTATTTTTATAGGGTGAAAGCAGCCTAAGGCTGGGTTCACGCCACGTTTTTCAAATACGGTAACCTTATACGGATTTCCGCAAAAAAACGTATACGACCGTATCCGAAACCGTATGCATAGAGAATGCATTGTAAACCGTATTCCAAATGTTGTGTACGGTTGCATCCGTTTTGCCTCGGATACGGTTTTGCCGATTTTTCAACCGTAGGCAAAAACGCTGTTGGAAAACCGTATGCGGTTCTTTTAACATTGTTGTCTATGAGAACCGTACACAGAATTTCAGAATACGGTTGCACACGGTTTTTCTAATCCGTTTTTGGAGTTGACACATGCGCAGATTGGAATTTCAATAGAACAATAGTAACTTTATTAAATTGCTGGAAAACTAATTCCAACAAAATAGCAAAACCGTTGGCAAAAACTGATGCAAACGGATAGAACCGTACGGGGAAAAACCGTATACGTTTTAATTTGGAGTCATACGGTTGTATACGGTTTTTGCCATACGTTTTTTTAGCGGAAAACCGTATACGGAAACCGTATTTGAAAAACGTGGTGTGAACCCAGCCTTACACAGGCCTTTTAATAGATCAGTCACATTTGGGGGCCGCCTGTGCTCCTGCTTTGGGTGTAGATTGTAGTGACTCTGGTGGGCACTGGAGACCACACCCTTTTATGGCTCTCTCCGCCCCTTTACTATAAGCCACACCCACTTTGCAAGTACAGAGTTAAAAGTCAAAGATTTTGCTCAAGTTTTGCTCAGGGATTGTACAAAAAATTTGCAACTTTTGACACCAGAAAACTTCCGGACTTTGAGAATGCAGCAGAACATTGTAAAGCCTGATTTACAGGAAACTGGATGCCGGCCCTTTAAAAAATCAGTATTTCATGAATATCAAGAACTAAGAATCTGCAGGGACACCCCTCAGTATCCTGTGTTACACCCAATCCTGCCCGTCCTGCTGAGGTGGCGTCACTATGTAGCATTATCTCGTGGTTAGACACGTATGATGGGTGGGGGCTCGGCCACTGGGACCCCCACTTGTTCTAGGAATAAGAGGTTCTAGATCACAGAGCACAAGTGGCAGTGAATGTGACAACATAATCCATTAAAATGAATAGAAGATATTGAAACAACCAAGTGTGCGCCAAATCTCTACAGGACGGAGATTACAGGATGAGGGTGGAGCCGCTCTGTCCATCCAACCCATATATTACTGCTGAGAATATAACACACAGACACACACACACACTGTGCGACACAACAACACGTCCACGCCAGCGACACCACCAGCGCCCGACGCCTGAGAATATGTCCCCAGAAAATAAAACAACAACATGGTGCTAATATGGTGAAAGCAAAGTGCAAGCGGGGAAGCAGCTTGACGTACCCTAACCATAACCCTCATCATCCCCGGGGGCCTGCGCTCGAGATCTGGACGGGCAGGAGAAGGGAGATCCAGTATGGGGGGGGGGGGGGGGACTGTATCTAACTGCAGGAGAACTATAACTCTCAGCATGCCAAGCTGGATTAGACCTGGTGCATTGTAAACCCAGAAAGCGAGAACCCTCCCCCCCCCCCCCCCCCCCCGGTGTCCTCCATGTTCCCGCACTGATCAGAGGTGGGTCCTCTTCCCACAATATAATGGCTTCTATGGATATTCCTCTGTACTTACAGGGACTTTAAACAGATTTTTTATGGGGCACAAGTGGCTCCTATGCGGCTCATAATAGGGCGGATGCCGGGAATGTGAAGACCCTGGACCAGTAAAGGAGGATCAGGCAGGTTATCAAAAGGGGTCCTGATCATGAAAGGCTCTGCCGGGGGTGTGCGGACTACAAGGTGCAATCATTGACAGTAACTACTTCAGTATACAACACTGTATCTCCTCCAGTCTCACTATAACACTCTGTTTGTTACATTGTATCCCCTACATTCACACTAACAAGTACGACCTTCAATCACCCCCTCCATATAGGATACTTTGTATTGTGTCTACTACTCTACACTGTATCTTCTCCAGATTGTAGCCATTTATAATAAAATGTATCATTCTACACTATATCTCATACACTGTATACCCCCCATTCACACTACAATGTATGGCCGCCCCCAATAACTGTTATATTGTATCTTTCCATTGACATTGTATTCTCCCCATTCATATAAGCTACTGTATGGTACACTGTATACCCCCCATTCACACTACAATAGAATTGATGCCCTTTTGTCATTCACACTACTACGATTCATTGTGCACTGTATCTGATCCACCTCTGTTACATTGTATCTGCTCCATTAACCCCATAACACACGTCCCTCTCATGATATCCACCCACCACATGGTATCGCTGCCGGTCACATCTTCCCCTGCTGGATAATATGTTTCTAGTCAGAGGGAGTCTTTTCTTTTGTAGAAACACGTGTTCCCCTCTCTATGACAGATCAGAGTGTTTATTCTGCATATACTGAGTGAGCGGTGAGAAAACTCCCCGGGTATAGGGCATTACAGGCGGAGGACGTGGTCTGAAGACAGTGGGGTGGAATAGGGCTTCCAGCTTCTTTGAGTGTCTTTCTGGGATTCAGGTGGCACCCTCATAGTCCCCTTATAGTTTGTGGCTAGAAAATTGTCCCATACAGAATATAATTCACTCTTCCTCCTCCTCCTCCTCCTCCTCTTCTTCTTCTTCCTCCTCCTCCTCCTCTTCCGCCATCACTTCCACCAAGAGTTCGGCGGTGCAGCTCGCCTCCCCCTGGCTGTTGCTGGCTTTGCAGGTGTACTTGGCGTCGTCGTCCCCACAAACTTCAGAGATGGTCAGGGAGCAGTTTCCGTCCTCATCATAATCAATCTGGAAGTGACGCGACTCCTTGATGGGCTGATCGTCCTTGTACCAGATCACTTCCGGATCAGGATGACCTGCACAATGAAGAGAAGGCGGTGTAGGGGTCATCACACATACTGGCCTGTACAGGGAGTACACCCCACCGCCATACCCTAGAACCCAAAAAAATCACCTTCAATCCTGCAGTCAAACCTGGCAGCGCTGCCTTCTACCACCTCCATATCATTCATGGTTTTGGTGAACACCGGCTTGGAGGGAGGTCGTTCTTCAGATACAGATTCCAGGAAAGCCTGGTTGTCCTCTGTAAGAAACATAAGCGTTATTTGTACATTACCAAATACACAGCGACGGCCTATTGTGTCAGATACTCCAACCTAGAGAGCGATGGAATGGAGACCGTGCCAAACCCCCAGCGCTACAACATGTGACTGTTTGTGGGTGGAGCTATGTAGAGCTAAATCAGCTTGAAACGCATTAGTTTGGTCCTTTCAAGCTGCTTATTCACCTGTAACCACCGTGCACCTATAGACCACCGTGCAGCTATAGGCCACCGTGCAGCTATAGGCCACCGTGCACCCATAGACCACCGTGCACCCATAGACCACCGTGCACCCATAGGCCACCGTGCACCCATAGGCCACCGTGCACCCATAGGCCACCGTGCACCCATAGGCCACCGTGCACCCATAGGCCACCGTGCACCTATAGACCACCGTGCACCTATAGACCACCGTGCACCTATAGGCCACCGTGCACCTATAGGCCACCGTGCACCTATAGGCCACCGTGCACCTATAGGCCACCGTGCACCTATAGACCACCGTGCACCTATAGACCACCGTGCACCTATAGACCACCGTGCACCTATAGGCCACCGTGCACCTATAGGCCACCGTGCACCTATAGGCCACCGTGCACCTATAGACCACCGTGCACCTATAGACCACCGTGCACCTATAGACCACCGTGCACCTATAGACCACCGTGCACCTATAGACCACCGTGCACCTATAGACCACCGTGCACCTATAGACCACCGTGCACCTATAGCACCTATGGTACTATGCATACGAGTTCTGTGCACCTGCGGGGTGAACTGTCTATCCTCCCGTCTATACAATATGTATGGAAGCTCTAGGACTATTCCACGTTCAGTCTCTGGGTGTAAATAAGAATGCTCCCATTCAGTAACAGTAAGTAAAGATGTTAAAATGACAAGAAAATGGAACAGAGTCTACAAAAAAAAAAAGATAAAAAAAAAAAAAAGATAATTAATTATTGAAGTCCCCTGTTCCTGAGCAATGTCCAAAGTGTGACCGGGGATGAGCCCTGTATGATCCTGAGTATCCCCCCAATCCTCACATCCGGGGTACAGACACCACTCACCTTCATTGGTCTCTGCCTCTGTGGACAAGGGGCTGCTCGGGGAACTTCCAGACGACTTCCTGGCATTTCCCAGCCCAGAAATCATGGCCATGGACGACAGGCGCCCGATAGCTCGCACCGCGTTCCCTGTTTTCTGGAGATAAGAGATGAGACTTTATGATTTACTCTCATCCTGTTATCTTCCAATACCCTCACCCCACATTTAATAAGGTAAGGCAGGAAAGCAAGGGCTTCTGCCGGGGCCCCCTCTAAACTCCTGCTATGGGGCCCCACATGTGTACGTGTAGGTGTGTATAGTAGTATGTACAAAAATCATTTCTCACCCTCTCCGGTCTATGATTAAAGGGGTTATCCAGGAAAAAACTTTTATTTATATATCAACTGGCTCCAGAGAGTTAAACAGATTTGTAAATTACTTCTATTAAAAAATCTTAATCCTTTCAGTAGTTATGAGCTTCTGAAGTTTAGGTTGTTCTTTTCTGTCTAAGTGCTCTCTGATGACACGTATCTCGGGAACCGCCCAGTTTAGAAGCAAATCCCCATAACAAACCTCTTCTAAACTGGGCGGTTCCCAAGACACGTGTCATCAGAGAGAACTTAGACAGAAAACCCCGTCAGACCTTTATACCTGTTCACATGGATGTTAGATATGTTTTTATGAGCTTACGAGAAAGTTGCAGATTTTATATAAGCTCAACGCTGCTGGAAATACTTTGCTGTCTCGTGCGGACATGTAGGAGTATTATATGCCAAAAGCCCCCGCCCCGTCCTGGACCTGGTCATTAACCCCTTACGTTTTCGTTATTTCCTTCTCGCCTTCTAAAAATCATAACTCTTTTATATTTTCATCCACAGACTAGTATGAGGAGTTGTTTTTTGCGCGACCAGTTGTCTTTTGTAATGACATCATTCATTTTACCATAAAATGTATGGCGCAACCAAATAAATACTATAAGGTTTCATTTTCACGCTGTACACTTCATGGTAAAATAAACGTGTTTTCTTTATTCTGTGGATCAATAAGATTAAAATGATACCCATGATTACATACTTTATTATTATTGTACCGCTTTAAAATAAAATCGCAAACTTTTTAACCAAATTAGTACGTTTAAAATCCCTCTATTTTGGTGACCTATAACTTTTTTATTTTTCCGTATAAGCGGCGGTATGAGGGCTGATTTTTTGTGCAGTGATCTGCACTTTTTATTGATACCACATTTGTATATGTATATTTTTAATACATTTTTTTTTATAAAAGAAAACATTTTTTTAATAAAATGTTATAACAAATGTTACTTTTATTTTTACACTTTAACCCCTTAAGGACCAAGCCCATTTTAACCTTAAGGACCAGGCCAATTTTATTTTTTTGTTTTCGTTTTTTCTCCTCGCTTTCTAAAATCCATAACTCCTTTATATTTCCATCTACAGACCCATATAAGGGCTTGCTTTTTGTGTGACCAATTGTACTTTGTAATGAATCCTCTAATTTTACCATAAAATGTACGGCGAACCCCCCAAAAAAAATTTTAGGGAGGAAATTTTAATGAAAACCACAATTTTGCACATTTTGGAGGGTTTTGTTTTCACACTATACACTTTACGGGAAAAATGACATGTGTTCTATATTCTGTGGGTCAATACGATTAAAATGATACCCATGGCTAGATACTTTTATATTTTTGTACCACTTAAAAAAAATCTAAAACATTTAGTACAAAATCAGTAATCTAAAATCGCCCTATTTTGACCACCTATAACTTTTTCATTTTTCCGTATATAGGGCGGTATGGGGCAAATTTTTTGCGCTGTCATCTGTACTTTTTATTGATACCACATTTGCATATATAAAACTTTTAGATTATTTTGTATAAATTTTTTTAAAATAAAATGTGACAAAAAAGCTGCATTTTTGGACTTTATTTTTTATTTTTTACGTTTACGTCATTCACTGTACGGGATAATTAACATTATATTTTAATAGTTCGGACATTTACGCACACTGCGATACCAAATATGTTTATAAAAAAAAAATTACGCTTTTTGGGGGTAAAATGGGAAAAACTGACAATTTTCATTTTTACTGGGGGAGGGGATTTTTCACTTTATTTTAACTTTTTATTTTTAAAATTTTCAACTTTTTATGTTCCCATAGGGAACTATTTATAGCAATCCTTTGATTGCTAATACTGTTCAGTGCTATGCATAGGACACAGCACTGATCAGTATTATCGGTCATCTACTGCTCTGGTCGGCTCGATCTCAAACCAGAGCAGAAGACCCCGGGAGACATCCGGAGCCAGGTGAGGGGACCTCTGGCCTCCATGCTGGATGATCGGATCACTGCGGCAGCGCTACGGGCGATCCGATCATCCACTCAAAGTACCGCACTGCTGCAGATGCCGTGATCTGTATTGATCACGGCATCTGAGGGGTTAATGGCGGACATCAGCGCAATCGCGGATGTCAGCCATTACCGGCGGTTCCCTGGCTGCTACTAGCAGCCGGAACCTGCTGTGTATGACGCGAGCATCGGAACGGTCATACACAGGACGTAAATGTACGTCCTGGTGCGGGAAGTCCCGCCAAACCAGGACGTACATTTCGTCCGTGGTCGTTAAGGGGTTAATAGTCCCAATAGGGGACTATTTATAGTCATTTCATTGCTAATACTGTTCGGGAGAAGGACTGAGGTAGGTGTGGGGACCTCTGTCCGCCATTATGGATGATCGGATCCCCGCGGCAGCACTGCGTGCGATGCGATCATTCATTTTAGTGACCGCACTTCCGCAGATGCAGTGATCTGTATTGATCACGGCATCTGAGGGGTTAATGGCTCACATCCGCGCAATCTTGGATGGCGGACATTACTGGCAGGTCCCTGGCTACTATCAGCAGCCGGGACCTGCCGCACATGACCCGATCATCGCTCCGATGCTCACGGTCATGTACAGGACGTAAATGTACGTCTTGGTGCGTTAAGGTGGTACTTAAAGGGGTACTCCCGTGGAAAACGTTTTTTTATTTTTATTTTTTTTTTAAATCAGTTAAAGTTAAACAGATTTGTAAATCACTTCTATTAAAAAATCTTAATCCTTCCAGTACTTTTTAGGGGCTGTATACTAAAGAGAAATCCAAAAAAAGAAATGCATTTTCTCTGATGTCATGACCACAGTGCTCTCTGCTGTCCTCTGCTGTCCATTTTAGGAACTGTCCAGAGGAGCATATGTTTGCTATGGGGATTTTCTCCAGCTCTGGACAGTTCCTAAAATGGACAGCAGAGGTCAGCAGAGAACACTGTGGTCAGGACATCACAGGAAATGTATTTCTTTTTTGGATTTCTCTTTAGTATACAGCCCCTAAAAAGTACTGGAAGGATTAAGATTTTTTAATAGAAGTGATTTACAAATCTGTTTAACTTTCTGGCACCAGTTGATTTAATAAAAAAAGGTTTCCACGGGAGTACCCCTTTAACGCACCAGGACATACATTTACGTCCTGTGTCGTTAAGAGGTTAAAGGAGTACTCCAGTGGAAAACTATTTTTTATAAATAAACTGGTGCCAGAAAGGTAAGCAGATTTGTAAATTACTTCTATTTAAAAATCTTAATCCTTCCAGTACTTATAAGCTTCTGTATGCTCCACAGGAAGTTCTTTTCTTTTTTGAATTTATTTTCTAACTGACCACTGTGCTCTCTGCTGACACCTCTGTCCATGTCAGAAACTGTTAGGAGCAAATCCCCATAGCAATCCCTTTCTGCTCTGGACAGTTCCTGACATGGACAGAGGTGTCAGCAGAGAGCACTGTGGTCAGACAGAAAATACATTTAGAAAGAACTTCCTGTGGAGCATACAGCAGCTGATAAGTACTGGAAGGATTAAGATTTTAAATAGAGGTAATTTACAAATCTGTTTAACTTTCTGGCACAAGTTGATTTATAAAACATTGTTTCCACTGGAGTACCCCTTTAATGGTATCGTGAGTTATAAGTATCTGGATGCCAGTGCACGTGTTCCCACGGTTTTGCTGCCATATTACCTGCCACTTCCGCCGCGCCATGTACTTCTTCATCCTCTCCTTGGACAGCTTCTTGGCCTCCATAGTGCTGGTGTCTTGTTGCAGCCAGGTATGTTGCAGGCACTGGGTACAATTTAAGCGGCTCCTGAGTACAAATGGGAGTGAGAAGAGAGGAGCGTGAGAAGAGCAGCCCCTTTAGGATCCATATTTATATTATGTCACACACACATATATATATAGCCACCACATATAACGTTATATTACATATTATAATCACATCCAAGGTTGCACCTGCAATTGTACTGAATGTGGAAACCAGGGCTCAAGTCCTGCAGGAACGCACAGGAACGCCGTTCCTTTACTTTTTCCAGAGGAGGAACACTGTCCCTGTTACATTAGTCCTGCAGGACCGATGTCTGTTCTTACCCTGCCTCCGTCTCCTCCCCGGCCCAGAATGCTAGATGCTGGAGATGTAGGACCTGTGATGATGTCACCATCACATGTTGGGGGCAGAGATTAGTGCTGGAGGAGAGGAGAGATGGTGGCTGAAGGACCTGTATGATGCTGTGGAGGAGGCGGGGCTGACAGGGTCGGGGTTAGGGCGGGGCAAACCAGGCAATTACCTTGGCCTCCCATCCCCCAGGGGGCCCCCTTGCCAGCTGCTCAGTGGGGGGGAGGGGGGGGGGGGGCGGTTGGGGGACTGTTTTAAAGTGGGGGGGGGAACTATACTGCCAACCTAATGTGGGGGAACTATACTGCCAACCTAATGTGGGGGAACTATACAAAAATATAAAATTATACAATTCTGATCCCTATAACTCTTATTTTTCTGTATATGGGGATGTATGAGGTCATTTTTTGCGCTGTGATTATCGGTACCATTTTTGTTTTGATGGGACTTTTCAATAGCTTTCTAGATATTTTTTTATGGTATTTGAAGTAACCAAAAATATGCAAATCTGGTTAGTGCACTATTACAACTTTTGGGGCCCCTCTTTAGATTTTGCCTAGGGCCACGCTAAGCCTAAAACCGGCCCTGGGGGCTGAGCTGGAGGAGAGGTCCCATGTCACCTCAGTAAGGTAACTACATGGAAGGAGATTTGTTACAGTGTGTCACCACAGTAGTAAGGAGATTACATGAGGAGGGGGTTTGTTACAGTGTGTCACCCCAGTAGTAAGGAGATTACATGAGGAGGGGGTTTGTTACAGTGTGTCACCCCAGTAGTAAGGAGATTACATGAGGAGAAGGTTTGTTACAGTGTGTTACCCCAGTAGTAAGGTAATTACATGAGGAGAAGGTTTGTTACAGTGTGTCACCCCAGTAGTAAGGAGATTACATGAGGAGAAGGTTTGTTACAGTGTGTCACCACAGTAGTAAGGTGATTACATGAGGAGGAGGTTTGTTACAGTGTGTCAGCCCAGTAGTAAGGAGATTACATGAGGAGGAGGTTTGTTACAGTGTGTCACCCCAGTAGTAAGGTGATTACATGAGGAGAAGGTTTGTTACAGTGTGTCACCCCAGTAGTAAGGAGATTACATGAGGAGGAGGTTTGTTACAGTGTGTCATCCCCATAGTAAGGAGATTACATGAGGAGGAGGTTTGTTACAGTATGTCACCCCAGTAGTAAGGAGATTACATGAGGAGGAGGTTTGTTACAGTGTGTCACCCCAGTAGTAAGGAGATTACATGAGGAAGAGATTTGTTACAGTGCGAATCCCCCCCACCCCACCCCCCCCCCAAAAAAAAAGTTGCTAAATTGCATTTTTCTTTTCAATTTTTCTCACAAATTATATTTATTTTTGTTGTTCCATACACTTTATAGTAAAATGAGTGATGTCCTTACAAAGTACAACTGGTCATGGAAAAAAAAAAGCCTTGTATGGGTCTGTGGATGGCAAAATGAGTTCTAGTTCTTAGAAAGCACGGAGGAAAAAATCAAAGCGCAAAAAGGTCAACTTTCTGTGTCTTCAAGTCAAAAATGGTCTGTGTCCTTAATCCTATGACGGGTTTGTTACAGTTTATTATCAACTAGTGACTAGATTTTAGTGGCCGTCACCACCACATTTGGAATGCAGCCGCCCTCTACCACTTTAACAGGGCAATGGCTGCTGGGAGTAGATGTGCCGAGGCAGTCCCGTCTGCTAGAATACACCGTGCCCTCCGCTGCCCACCAATAAGGGGCAGAACAGCCACTACTGTGGAGTCGGACTGTGATGGTAACTAAACTTCGGTCGGGGCCTACTGCTATATAGGGGCTATACAGGAGGGCTGATAATATCTACAGGGGGCATTATTACTGTTTGGGGCACTATAGGTGCTGGAAAAGTCCAGAGCCTAAAATGTTTGTCTTGCAGATGATTCTGTGGAGACGAGTTGTAGCTGGAATTCATCGTCATGACATTCTGGGCCGGATGAAGAAGAAAAAAGAAAGTAACCGACTCTGATCAGAGAAGACGTCACATGCGAGTCACCTGATGTAACTGTAATCACTTATATGGTCTGCAGAGCCTGTGTACAGCTGATATCTACCATTTTATGGTCACCATATGTGGGAATATTTGTAGAAGTGGGGGTAGGGGGCAGTAGTTACCTCTGTTCTCTCCTTCTCTGGCTACTATATATGGTCCTATATATTCACATCATGATTTAACCTTACACTTAGGTTATACATTCTGTCAGACAGAGATGTCAACATATACCGCGGTGTGTATTAGAAATCTTGGGTGAGTTCCCACACTTTTTTTTCCAGGACTTGACCCCTGATGGAAACCATCTATGCTTGATGTACACCTTATTGTGGACTACATCTCACATGATTCTCTTACAGGCATAATGCAGTCAATGCATCATGGGAGATGTAGTCCAAAACATCTGGAATGCCAGAAGTTGCTTACACCTGGACTAGCCGCAGCTCTGGATGTGACTAGACTGCAGCAAAGCTTCATGTGTTTGATGCGTCACATTGTACATATCACATTAGGACCTGACTATAGGTATCTAATAAACAGGTATCCCTGGCATCAGTGTGACATGCTGAGATACATGCTAGTGACCAGTGACAAGACCCCCAAGCGATGCTCCCGATTCCTCCCACCCCCTGCTTGCACAGGGAGACAGGGGGGCACTTACTTCATGTCTTTCTTCAGGAGGCTGCTGATGAAGTTCTTGGCCTCTTCTGAAATCTCATCAAAAGCTTCGTCATCAAAGTCCCAGGTCGCTGAGGTGACATTGGCCAAAGTCTCATTATCGTTATCACCCATAAACGGAGACAGACCGCTCACCCTGTGAGAGAAGGGGGGACACGGATATAGTCACTGACCAGAAACACATACTGTATATCAAGCTATAGACCCCTATGTGACATTATATAACAAGGACACAGACATTGTCACTGACTGTATAGACCCCTATATATGATCAGGATAGGATGTGACATTATATAGGGGGGGACACAGATATAGTCACTGACTTGTATAGACCCCTATATATATGATCAGGATAGGATGTGACATTATATAGGGGGATACAGATATAGTCACTGACTGTATAGACCCCTATATATCATCAGGATAGGATGTGACATTATATAGGGGGGGACACAGATATAGTCACTGACTTGTATAGACCCCTATATATATGATCAGGATAGGATGTTGGACATAATGTCACCAAACTCCAAAAATGGGCTGGACAAAATTATTGGCACCCTTAACTTAATATTTGGTTGCACACCCTTTGGAAAAAATAAGTGAAATCAGTGGCTCCCTATCACCATCAATAAGCTTCTTACACCTCTCAGCCGGAATGTTGGACCACTCTTCCTATAACCATCAATAAGCTTCTTACACCTCTCAGCCGGAATGTTGGACCACTCTTCCTATAACCATCAATAAGCTTCTTGCACCTCTCAGCCGGAATGTTGGACCACTCTTCCTATAACCATCAATAAGCTTCTTACACCTCTCAGCCGGAATGTTGGACCACTCTTCCTTTACAAACTGCTCCCGGTCTCTTATTGGAAGGCGCCTTTTTCCCAACAGTAATTATAAGATCTCTCCACAGGTGATCAATGGGATTTAGATCTGGACTCATTGCTGACACTTCAGAACTCTCTAGCGCTTTGTTGCCATCCATTTCTGGGGCTTTTTGACGTATGTTTGGGGTCATTGTCTTGCTGGAAGACCCAAGATCTCGGACACAAACCCAGCTTTCTGACACTGGGCTGTACAGTGCGACCCAAAATCCATTGGTAATCCTCAGATTTCATGATGTCTTGTACACATTCAAGGCCCCCAGTGCCAGAGGCAGCAAAACAACCCAAAACATCACTGACCTCCCCCATATGTCACTGTAGGTTCTGTGTTCTTTTCTTTGTAGGCCTCATTCCGTTTTCGGTAAACAGTAGAATGATTTGCTTTACCAAAAAGATCTATCGTGGTCTCATCTGTCCACAAGACGTTTTCCCAGAAGGATTTTGGTTACTCAAGTTCATTTTGGCAAAATGTAGTCTTTTTTTTTTATGTCTCTGTGTCAGCAGTGGGGTCCTCCTGGGTCTCCTCCATAGTGGGGTCCTCCTGGGTATCCTCCGTAGTGGGGTCCTCATGGGTCTCCCCATAGTGGGGTCCTCCTGGGTCTCCTCCATAGTGGGGTCCTCCTGGGTCTCCTCCATAGTGGGGTCCTCCTGGGTCTCCTCCATAGTGGGGTCCTAATGGGTCTCCTCCATAGTGGGGTCCTAATGGGTCTCCCCCATAGTGGGGTCCTCCTGGGTCTCCTCCATAGCGTTTCATTTCATTTAAATGTCGACGGATAGTTCGCGCTGACACTGATGCTCCCTGAGCCTGCAGGACAGCTTGAATATCTTAGGAACTTGTTTGGGGCTGCTTATTCACCATCCGGACTATCCTGTGTTGACACCTTTCATAATGTTTTCTCTTCCATCCACGCCCAGGGAGATTATCTACAGTGCCATGGGTTGTAACCTTCTTGATAATGTTGCGCACTGTGGACAAAGGCAAATCTAGATCTCTGGAGATGGACTTGTAACCTTGGGATTGTTGATATTTTTCCACAATTTTGGTTCTCAAGTCCTCAGACAGTTCTCTTCTCCTCTTTCTGTTGTCCATGCTTCGTGTGGCACACACAGACACACAATGCAAAGACTAAGTGAACTTCTCTCCTTTTTATTTGCTTTCAGGTGTGATTTTTATATTGCCCACACCTGTTACTTGCCCCAGGTGAGTATAAAGGAGCATCACATGCTTGATACAATCTTATTTTTTCACAATTTTGAAAGGGGCCAATAATTTTGTCCAGATCATTTTTGGAGTTTGGTGACATTATGTCCAATTTGTTTTTTTTCCTCCTTTTTTGGTTTAGTTCCAATACACACAAAGGGAATAAACATGTGTATAGCAAAACATGTGTTACTGCAATCCTTTCCTGTGAGGAATACTTACTTTTCCTCCAGAAAATTTTTAGGGGTGCCAACATTTACCACCATGACTGTATATCCTTAGGATTGTATGTGACAGTAAAAGGGGAGGGGGCACGGATGTATTCACTGACTGGTAGGTATAGCCCCCTATATATGATAGCATCTGACATTATATGGGGACTATTATCTGAACCCAGGTGGAGTTTTGGCAGGTTCAGTGAAATGTTCTGGGCTGTTCTGCTGATTTCCTTCTTCATCTTAAATCTTGGAGCTGCCAGCGCTAACTTGCAGAAGTGTAAAGATGTCACTAGAGGGCGCTACCTGACCACACAAAGTGACTGCAGCAGCCATAGTATACAGTCTGCTATGTGAGTATAACAAGATAGAACCTGGAGTAAAACTTCTGCTGACCTGGGACCTGTTCAGCATTATTAAGTGGGGCCCCGCCGGAGACACTAATCCAGGTTATAAGTGAAAGCATACTTCAGTGAGTGAGTGCATGTGTAAGTGAGAGCACCTGAGTGACTGTAAGCACCTGAGTAAGTGCATGTGTGAGAGCACCTGAGTGAGTAACTGAGTATGTGAGTGAGAGCACCTAAGTGAGTGCGTGTGTGAGTGCACCTGAGTGACTGTAAGCACCTGAGTAAGTGCATGTGTGAAAGCACCTGAGTGAGTAACTGAGCATGTGAGTGAGAGCACCTAAGTGAGAGCACCTAAATGATTGAGTATGTGTGTGAGAGCACCTGAGTGAGTAACGGAGCATATGAGTGATAGTTCCTAAGTGAGTGAGTGCACCTAAGTGAGTGCGTGTGTGAAAGCACCTGAGTGAGTAACTGAGCATGTGAGTGAGAGCACCTGAGTGATAGTGAGAGCACCTAAATAATTGAGAGTGTGTGTGAGAGCACTTGAGTGAGTAACGGAGTACGTGAGTGAGAGTTCCTAAATGACAGTGAGAGCACCTAAGTAAGTGAGTGTGTGTGAGCACCTAAGTGAGTGAGTGTGTGTGAGCACCTGAGTGGGTGAGTGTGAGCACCTAAGTGAGTGAGTGTGTGTAAGCAGCTGAGTGGGTGAGTGTGTGTGAGCACCTAAGTGAGTGAGTGTGTGTGAGCACCTAAGTGAGTGAGTGTGTGTGAGCACCTGAGTGGGTGAGTGTGAGCACCTGAGTGGGTGAGTGTGTGTGTGAGCACCTGAGTGGGTGAGTGTGTGTAAGCACCTAAGTGAGTGAGTGTGTGTGAGCACCTAAGTGAGTGAGTGTGTGTGAGCACCTAAGTGAGTGAGTGTGTGTGAGCACCTAAGTGAGTGAGTGTGTGTGAGCACCTGAGTGGGTGAGTGTGAGCACCTAAGTGAGTGAGTGTGTGTGAGCAGCTGAGTGGGTGAGTGTGTGTGAGCACCTAAGTGAGTGAGTGTGTGTGAGCACCTAAGTGAGTGAGTGTGTGTGAGCACCTGATTGGGTGAGTGTGAGCACCTAAGTGAGTGAGTGTGTGTGAGCAGCTGAGTGGGTGAGTGTGTGTGAGCACCTAAGTGAGTGAGTGTGTGTGAGCACCTAAGTGAGTGAGTTTGTGTGAGCACCTGAGTGGGTGAGTGTGAGCACCTGAGTGGGTGAGTGTGTGTGAGCACCTGAGTGGGTGAGTGTGTGTAAGCACCTAAGTGAGTGAGTGTGTGTGAGCACCTAAGTGAGTGAGTGTGTGTGAGCACCTAAGTGAGTGAGTGTGTGTGAGCACCTAAGTGAGTGAGTGTGTGTGAGCACCTGAGTAGGTGAGTGTGAGCACCTGAGTGGGTGAGTGTGTGTGAGCACCTAAGTGGGTGAGTGTGTGTGAGCACCTGAGTGGGTGAGTGTGTGTGAGCACCTAAGTGGGTGAGTGTGTGTGAGCACCTAAGTGAGTGAGTGTGTGAGCACCTAAGTGGGTGAGTGTGTGTGAGCACCTAAGTGGGTGAGTGTGTGTGAGCACCTGAGTGGGTGAGTGTGTGTGAGCACCTGAGTGGGTGAGTGTGTGTGAGCACCTGAGTGGGTGAGTGTGTGTGAGCACCTAAGTGGGTGAGTGTGTGTGTGAGCACCTGAGTGGGTGAGTGTGTGTGAGCACCTGAGTGGGTGAGTGTGTGTGAGCACCTGAGTGGGTGAGTGTGTGTGAGCACCTGAGTGGGTGAGTGTGTGTGAGCACCTAAGTGGGTGAGTGTGTGTGAGCACCTGAGTGGGTGAGTGTGTGTGAGCACCTGAGTGGGTGAGTGTGTGTGAGCACATGAGTGGGTGAGTGTGTGTGAGCACCTGAGTGGGTGAGTGTGTGTGAGCACCTGAGTGGGTGAGTGTGTGTGAGCACCTGAGTGGGTGAGTGTGTGTGAGCACATGAGTGGGTGAGTGTGTGTGAGCACCTGAGTGGGTGAGTGTGTGTGAGCACCTGAGTGGGTGAGTGTGTTTGAGCACCTGAGTGAGTGAGTGTGTGTGAGCACATGAGTGGGTGAGTGTGTGTGAGCACCTAAGTGAGTGAGTGTGTGTGAGCACCTAAGTGAGTGAGTGTGTGTGAGCACCTGAGTGGGTGAGTGTGTTTGAGCACCTGAGTGAGTGAGTGTGTGTGAGCACATGAGTGGGTGAGTGTGTGTGAGCACCTAAGTGAGTGAGTGTGTGTGAGCACCTAAGTGAGTGAGTGTGTGTGAGCACCTGAGTGGGTGAGTGTGAGCACCTGAGTGGGTGAGTGTGTGTGAGCACCTGAGTGGGTGAGTGTGTGTAAGCACCTAAGTGAGTGAGTGTGTGTGAGCACCTAAGTGAGTGAGTGTGTGTGAGCACCTAAGTGAGTGAGTGTGTGTGAGCACCTAAGTGAGTGAGTGTGTGTGAGCACCTAAGTGAGTGAGTGTGTGTGAGCACCTGAGTAGGTGAGTGTGAGCACCTGAGTGGGTGAGTGTGTGTGAGCACCTAAGTGGGTGAGTGTGTGTGAGCACCTGAGTGGGTGAGTACCTAAGTGGGTGAGTGTGTGTGAGCACCTGAGTGGGTGAGTGTGTGTGAGCACCTGAGTGGGTGAGTGTGTGTGAGCACCTGAGTGGGTGAGTGTGTGTGAGCACCTGAGTGGGTGAGTGTGTGTGAGCACCTAAGTGGGTGAGTGTGTGTGAGCACCTGAGTGGGTGAGTGTGTGTGAGCACCTGAGTGGGTGAGTGTGTGTGAGCACATGAGTGGGTGAGTGTGTGTGAGCACATGAGTGGGTGAGTGTGTGTGAGCACCTGAGTGGGTGAGTGTGTGTGAGCACCTAAGTGGGTGAGTGTGTGTGAGCACCTGAGTGGGTGAGTGTGTGTGAGCACCTGAGTGGGTGAGTGTGTGTGAGCACATGAGTGGGTGAGTGTGTGTGAGCACATGAGTGGGTGAGTGTGTGTGAGCACCTGAGTGGGTGAGTGTGTGTGAGCACATGAGTGGGTGAGTGTGTGTGAGCACAT
Organism: Hyla sarda; assembly: GCF_029499605.1. NCBI lineage: Eukaryota > Metazoa > Chordata > Amphibia > Anura > Hylidae > Hyla > Hyla sarda. Next base: position 10,076,770 of record NC_079196.1, on the reverse strand, counting down.
GAGTGGGTGAGTGTGTGTGAGCACCTGAGTGGGTGAGTGTGTGTGAGCACCTAAGTGAGTGAGTGTGTGTGAGCACCTGAGTGGGTGAGTGTGTGTGAGCACCTGAGTGGGTGAGTGTGTGTGAGCACCTGAGTGGGTGAGTGTGTGTGAGCACCTGAGTGGGTGAGTGTGTGTGAGCACATGAGTGGGTGAGTGTGTGTGAGCACATGAGTGGGTGAGTGTGTGTGAGCACCTGAGTGGGTGAGTGTGTGTGAGCACCTGAGTGGGTGAGTGTGTGTGAGCACCTGAGTGGGTGAGTGTGTGTATCTGACAATACTGTTTGTGGGGCTGGTTTTATGTGGCACTACATGAGGGGTTCCTGAAGCTTCCATCATACTGCATCCATGTCCACTCTATATACTCAGGTGAGTGCACACTGACACTCATACAGCAGAATACGGAATCTGCTGTCTCCATGAACTTTCTCTGTACGCGGCTGCAGCTCGGGTCGGGCAGGACACTCACTTTTCCCTGTCACTCCCTGCGGGGCCGTGGCTGGGATCCTTCTGAGCAGTGGTACAACCCCTCGGGGGGAGGCTCCTGGGGCCCCTGTTGCTGCACAGTCACCTCCCTGCCCAGGCGATGCACAGGTCAGATATTTTGCAGGATGGCCATGATGGGGCTCATACGCATTAACCCCTTCACTGCAAGGATGATTGCTACTTACAGAATGTAGCAGATGACTCCAATGCTCCACATGTCAGTGGCGTATCCGATCGGCTCGTAATTGATCACCTCGGGGGCCACGAATTCTGGGGTCCCAAACAACACTTTAAGATTCGGTGTGGATTCTGCAACATAAAAAGGTCACAGATGAAAATACAGACGTATCGAGGCACCTACAGGTACGGACACGGATGTGACGCGCACAACATGTCTGCATATGTAGGACAGTTTATTACAGTCTATTGCACTGGTCTCCAAACTATTGTAAAACCACAACTCCCAGCATGCCCCGCCAAAGGCTGTCCCAGCATGCTTGAAGTTGTAGAAGGTTCACAATTTGGACACCTGGGGTCCATTGCTTTGTGTTATCAGCTCAATACAATCTACTGCTCCCTGTTATCAGACATGTCAGGCAGGAAAGTAGCTATAAGAAGAGTAAATTCATTCTTTTCATTCCCTTTTGGCTTTATGTGCCATTTTTCAAGCTGTAATCCTCAGCCTGCTCAATGGGTAAACAAATGTGCTGCTACGCTGGGAGTTGTAGTTCCTCTTCTAAGCTTTTGTAAAAGAAAAAAAACTGACAGTCCATTGGATATATATAGCGGTCTCTCAACTTACAATGGCCTCTACATACTATATATTTTTTTAACATACCATAGTGTTCTATGGACACATCTACGGAGCATTTCAATGGTAAAACCCCTGTATTACTGAAGTGTATGCACTGACTGGTGTCTGGAAGCGCCCCTACAGTACAGGGAGGAATTACATGTTCTGTACTCTATACCTGTATTACTGAAGTGTATGCAGTGACTGGTGTCTGGTAGCGCCCCCTACAGTACAGGGAGGTATTACATGTTCTGTACTCTTTACCTGTATTACTGAAGTGTATGCACTGACTGGTGTCTGGTAGCGCCCCCTACAGTACAGGGAGGGATTACATGTTCTGTACTCTTTACCTGTATTACTGAAGTGTATGCACTGACTGGTGTCTGGTAGCGCCCCCTACAGTACAGGGAGGTATTACATGTTCTGTACTCTTTACCTGTATTACTGAAGTGTATGCACTGACTGGTGTCTGGTAGCGCCCCCTACAGTACAGGGAGGTATTACATGTTCTGTACTCTTTACCTGTATTACTGAAGTGTATGCACTGACTGGTGTCTGGTAGCACCCCCTACAGTACAGGGAGGGATTACATGTTCTGTACTCTTTACCTGTATTACTGAAGTGTATGTACTGACTGATGTCTGGTAGCGCCCCCTACAGTACAGGGAGGTATTACATGTTCTGTACTCTTTACCTGTATTACTGAAGTGTATGCACTGACTGGTGTCTGGTAGTGCCCCCTACAGTACAGGGAGGTATTACATGTTCTGTACTCTTTACCTGTATTACTGAAGTGTATGTACTGACTGGTGTCAGTAGCGCCCCCTACAGTACAGGCAGGTATTACATGTTCTATACTCATCTTTACCTGTATTACTGAAGTGTATGCACTGACTGGTGTCTGGTAGCGCCTCCTACCATACAGGGAGGTATTACATGTTCTGTACTCTTTACCTGTATTACTGAAGTGTATGCACTGACTGGTGTCTGGTAGCGCCCTCTACAGTACAGGGAGGTATTACATGTTCTGTACTATTCTTTACCTGTAATACTGAAGTGTATGCACTGACTGGTGTCTGGTAGCACCCCTTACAGTACAGGGAGGTGTATCATGTTCTGTACTATTCTTTACCTGTGCCAGGGTTAGGTGTTCCTTTGGACAATAGGTGGGGGCGGCTCCATCTTACTAGTTAGGGACACTTTGTGTACTGTACAGGACCCTTAAGGAGCTCCTGTCCTCTACAAAGACAGTGATCAAAGCTTCAAGCGGCTTTTTTTTTCACTTTTATATGTAACGACTTGTTTTTTCTGTATTAGTATATGTGTATTATTGAGGGACCACTGTAATAGATGACGGTGTTCTGCAGGACCAATAGAAAATTGTATGAGGTGGTGAGAGGGAGATGAAATAGTCGATCAGAGGATGAAAGAAGCCACAATAACTTCATTTTATTTGATCGCCTTAAGTCATGTGACCCACCACCTCTGATGAGCGAAGACGAGTCTATTATCGTGGACGTTGTGTCAACTTTTACCTTCTATGTAGGGGACATTAATGCCACACATGACCCCACCACCCCCCCCCTACTAAGCTGCAGTTCTGCCTCTGCACAGCAGATGAGTAACGATGAGTATGTGTTATCCTTGACACTATGAAAGTAATGTCCCCCCACCCCATCATCCTGAAGCTCCGTGTGATTCCCCTACAGAGCCGCAGTCCTGGCTCCGCACAGACCTCTGAAGAGTTAACAGAGCAGAACTCCTTGCAGCCGGTTTATCTGAAATGAAGTTTACATGAGACATTAAGAAGACCAAAAAAGGGCAGGAATCAAATCCCATTACTTAAGGAAGAATTCCCAACCATAATAAGAACCGCAAAGATCAGAGCGCAGCCAGCCGAGCGTCCCTGAAGGAAGATCGCACCTCCGATTAGATTACAGGGGACTTTACATGGGGCTGCATGCGGCTTTATGGGTCATAAAAGCAGATACTGAGATCCTGTGGGAGAAGGGGGGCTGTGAGAAAAACAATGGGGGCGGGGGGGCAGATCAAGAAGTTATTAGAACATATAAATATACGGTTATAGACTGTGTCTAGAGATCTGAGAATCAGTAATGCATTGTATGGACTGGATATACCTGCCGACTACATTGTCCACAAGCAGCACCTCATGGTCTCTGGGTCCAAACTAATATGGTTTAGAGTGTTGTCTCCAAACTGTGTACCACCAAATGTTGCACAACTAAAAACCCCAGCATGTCCGGATAACCGCTGGCGGTCCAGGCATGCTGGGAGCTGTAGTTCTGCAACAGTTGGAGGTCCACAGCTTGAAGACCACTGGTCTAAACCTCTTCACATGGAACTTCACACCCCAGATCCGATAATATTGTGTACTACTGTCAATGCCGTGTACATGTTCTGTACTTAAATGACCCTCCACAGCAGCACAGAGGAACAAGCACTCACCTAATCTTCTGGCCAGGCCAAAGTCAATGAGTTTGATTTTGGTCCCGGTCTTGTTGACGCACATGATGTTCTCGGGTTTAAGGTCCAAGTGGACGATGCCTTGCTTGTGAATGAACTCTACGCCTTCCGCTATCTGCTTCATGTACTTGATGACTTCTCTTTCCGTCAACTCAAAATCCTCATCGATGATCCTCTCGAAGAGCTCCCCCCCAGAGACCCTGCCGCGGAAAGGAGAGAGACCGCATGAGGGGATCATACACACACGTCTATCATATATGAATGTCTATAATGCTTATACACTGATACCTCTTAGAGAAGACCACCCAGAATGCATAATATTGTGATGGTGGTGGCCTGAAAATCTGATACATGAACTCTAGATAAGGGGATGGTCTTCTCAAAGAGATGGTCTTTTGAGATATTCAACAATCAAACAAAGACGCTTTATTTAGGGTGAAAAACCCTACATAAACCAGAATACGAAAAAGAGATACAATGGTAATAATGAGTACTCATGGTAAATGGCATAGTAACAAAGATGAGACAGGCTGCAATCAATAAAAACAAGAAAATGCAATGGTGACACACATCCCCCAATCAATAAAGTGATAAACAATGAGACATCGGGGGACTATAAGACGAGACCCAAGGATCCCAGACTACATCAAATCTCTCCACTGAGTCCTCCTGGATGGCAGAAAGTTTCTCATTAAGCATAATTTTATTAAGGCGAGCAAGGACAGGTGGCAGGGATCGAGCAGTCTGTTTCCATTGAGAAGCAATATAAATGCGAGTAGCTAAAAAGATTACTTGAGCCAGTCGGAACACACCATACGGCAATCCGGCTGGGCCTGTGTCCTAGAAGACAAAATGCGGGTGTTGCAGGGATTGAACAAGGCATAATGGTAATCAAAATATCTAGCACTTGTGACCAAAGAGTTGCAACAACATGGCAACTCCACCATACATGGTACTTCGTACCTCTAGACTCACAGCCCCAAAAAACAGGATGGAGAAACCAATGGGTAAATAGTATGTAACCTAGCCAGGCCATATATATTCTGTGCAACACCTTGATAGAGCTTTCTGCCAAAGACACCTGCCACCTGCCCTTCCTGATGGATTCACAGCAGGCGCGCCATTGCGGGATAGAGAGTTCTGTATGGATATCATTCTCTCAGTCCACCATGAATTTAAGCTTCCGATCCTTAGGGGAAGGGGAGTTAAAATGTGTGTAAAGAGAGGATAGAAAACCTGGGAGGCCAGGAGAATAGAGAGAGTAAGGTTCAAAAAAGGTCAGAGTAACCTAAAAATGTCTAGGTCCTTGTGATGAAAAGAAAAGACAAGATTTGTAAAGCCCTGTAACGTTCTCAAAAAAGAAGGGACCTAGGGTGATCAGCCGTTTTCTGATCAAAAAAATCCGACAAGCAAGTCATTTTGCCTCCACCTATCATCGAAAGGCAGAAGCCGAAGAGAAAAGAGGAGGTTAGCTAGAAAGGAGAGAAGGGGAGAAAGAGGTGATTGGAGGGAAAGCTTAAAGCGAACCGCACGCCATAAGGAGAGAGCTTGCAAGGCAATCCAGGCCGAGGACGGCAGAGAAGAGACAGAACAGGAAGACCAGAGTAGAGCAGAATAAGAATAGGGAGAAAAAAGAGAGGATTCAAGGCCGACCCAGCGCGGCGCATTCTTGTTGTTTTGGATTAAAGCTAATTGCGCTATCCTGGCTGCAGAATAATATCGAAAAAAATGGGGAACAGAAAGGCCGGCCACCCGTTTATGATAAGGGATCTATTTATTCTGGGACATTTGTCTGACCAAATATACTTAAAAACCTTGCGTTGTAGAAGGCGAAGGTCCCCTAGCGGGACGGGGATAGGCAGTGTATGGAAAAGGTACAATAAACGGGGAAGGATCACCATTTTTATTATATTCACCCTGCCCAGCCAAGATATATGTGGTAGATCCCACTAACAGAGATCACATTTAATAGCCCTATATAATGGTGGAAAATTTGCCTGGTAGAGAAGGGGTAACGCTGTGGTAAGCTTGATCCCCAGGTAGGAAAGGCCCTGACTAGAGTACCTAAAACCAAAATTAAGAGAAATAAGATGTTGGGTTGGGGTGGGAACGTTACAATACAGAACTTTCGATTTGGCCACATTTACACGAAGACCCAACTGTTCACTGAAGTCATTTAAGAGTTGAAACAGATGAGGTAACGACACCAGTGGATTAGTAAGGGTGAGCAATAGATCGTCCGCAAAAAGGTTGGTTTTATATACGGAGGATCCAACAGTCACACCACTGATATCTGGGTGAAGGCGTATCAGTGCCGCCAATGCTCCATCACCAAGGCGAACACAGCCGGGGATAGGGGACACCCCTGCCGTGTGCCTCGCCGAATAGAAATAGGTTCTGGGGGTCGTGGTTTGAAGTAAGCAGTCGGGTTGAGTACAAAAGTCGTAAAACATGGACAAAGGGACCAGAGAATCCAAATTTAGAAAGAACAGCAAATAAATAGGACCAAGATACACTATCAAAGGCCTTTTCTATATCTAGGGCCAAATCAAGCCTAGGTGTGGAGGTGGTGTCTTTAGAGATATTTAACTGTAATTCAATCAAACACACAGACATGCCTATAATACATACTTCTATCATACAGATCTATAATACATACATGCCTATAATACATACAGGCCTATAATACATACAGGCCTATAATACAAATACTTCTATCATACAGAACTATAATACATACACAGAAATCATACATGCCTATAATACATACAGGCCTATAATACAAATACTTCTATCATACAGAACTATAATACATACACAGAAATCATACATGCCTATAATACATACAGGCCTATAATACAAATACTTCTATCATACAGAACTATAATACATACACAGAAATCATACATGCCTATAATACATACAGGCCTATAATACATACTTCTATCATACAGATCTATAATACATACAGGCCTATAATACATACTTCTATCATACAGATCTATAATACATACAGGCCTATAATACAAAGACTTCTATCATACAGAACTATAATACATACACAGAAATCATACATGTCTGATACATACAGGCCTATAATACAAATACTTCTATCATACAGAGATCTATTATACATACACAGAAATCATACATGTTTGATCCATAAAGGCCTATAATACAAACTTCTATCATACAGATCTATAATACATACAGGCCTATAATACAAAGACTTCTATCATACAGATCTATTATACATACACAGATCTATCATATGTAAAGGCGTATAATACATATACTTCTATTATACAGATCTATCATACATACACAGAAATCATACAGGTCTATCATATGTAAAGGCATATAATACATATACTTCTATTATACAGATCTATTATACATACATAGAAATCATACAGGTCTATCATATGTAAAGGCGTATAATACATATACTTCTATTATACAGATCTATCATACATACATAGAAATCATACAGGTCTATCATATGTAAAGGCGTATAATACATATACTTCTATTATACAGATCTATTATACATACATAGAAATCATACAGGTCTATCATATGTAAAGGCGTATAATACATATACTTCTATTATACATATCTATCATACATACACAGAAATCATACATGTCTGATACATACAGGCCTATAATACATACTTCTATTATACAGATCTATCATACATACACACGAATCAATCATACATATAGATCTATAGAGCATATAATTATAGCATACATGCTTTAACACACACACACACACACTTCTATATAAATACATATCTATAATACATACACATGTATAATATATACAGGTCTATATTATACACACCATTAATAAATATATATGTATTTATCCTATTCATTTATATAGTGCTGACATATTCTGCAACATTGCACAGAGATTATTACCGTATATACTCGAGTATAAGCCGACCCGAATATAAGCCGAGGCCCCTAATTTCACCCCAAAAACCCAGGAAAAGTTATTGACTCGACTATAAGCCTAGGGTGGGAAATACATCATCCCCCCATGTCATCATCCAGACCCCAGTCATCATCCCCCCCGTCATCATCCAGACCCCCGTCATTAACACCCTCATCATCACCCTGTCATCATCACCGCCTGTCATCTGGATGATGACAAAGGCCGCAGTGGTCCTCAACCTGCGGACCTCCAGATGTTTCAAAACTACAACTCCCAGCATGCTGGGAGTTGTAGTTTTGAAACATCTGGAGGTCCGCAGGTTGAAGATCACTGAGGGCGGAGAGTTCACTCGAGTATAAGCCGAGGGGGGTGTTTTCAGCACATGAAATCCTGCTGAAAAACTCGGCTTATACTCGAGTAAATACGCTACATTTCTTTTGTCTCTGAGAAATAATATGGTCACAGGGTTCTGGTGATTTGGTGAAAAGGGGGGGAGGCAACATAGTGATTGTAAACCTTTTTATTTTACCTAATACCACTGCCCCATACACCGGGGATTGGGTTTACACCTGACGCCCCCCTTGTGGTTACTTACAGTTCCAGCACCATCACCATGTCGCTCTTGGACTCGAAGGCGTCGATGCATTGTACCAATTTGGGGTGGTGCAGGCAGTTCATGATGTCGATCTCTTGTCTTATACTCTCCTTGTCCTTGGCAGAATAAGCCTTAAGGAACTTTCCGGCCCACACCTTCTTAGTTTTCTTATCGACGATGCGGAACACTTGTCCGAATTTCCCCCTGCAAGAATAGAAACAATCCATGAAGAAGGGACACACAATCTCCCATCAGAGTCCTCGATAGGACCCATAAAACTGCAATATCACATGATGGGCCTAAAAGATAGCCCAAGGAAACACAGCAGGATGACGGGCGGCAGGATCTATGAATACAGTGGGGCAAAAAAGTATTTAGTCAGTCACCAATTGTACATGTTCTCCCACTTAAAAAGATGAGAAAGGCCTCTAATTTTCATCATAGGTTATAACCTCAGCTATGAGAGACAGAATGGGAAAAAAATCCATAAAATCACAGTCTGATTTTTTAAGAATTTATTTGCAAATTATGGTGGATAATAAGTATTTGGTCAATAACAAAAGTTCATCTCAATACTTTGTTATATCCCCTTTGTTGGCAATGACAGAGGTCACATGTTTTCTGTCTTCACAAGGTTTTCACACACTGTTGCTGGTATTTTGGCTCATTCCTCTATGCAGATCTCCTCTAGAGCAGTGATGTTTTGGGGCTGTCACTGGGCAACATGGACTTTCAACTCCCTCCAAAGGTTTTCTATGGGGTTGAGATCTGGAGACTGGCTAGGCCACTCCAGGACCTTGAAATTCTTCTTCCAAAGCCATTCCTTCATTGCCCAGGCGGTGTATTTGGGAACATTGTCATGCTGAAAGACCCAGCCACGTTTCATCTTCAATACCCTTGCTGATGGAAGGAGTTTTTCACTCATAATCTCACGCTACATAGCCCCATTCATACTTTCCTTTACACGGATCAGTCGTCCTGGTCCCTTAGCAGAAAAACAGCCCTAAATCATGATGTTTCCACCCCCATGCTTCACAGTAGGTATGGTGTTCTTTGGATGCAACTCAGCATTCTTTCTCCTCCAAACACGACAAGTTGAGTTTTTACCAAAAAGTTCTTCTTTGGTTTCATCTGACCATATGACATTCTCCCAATCCTCTTCTGGATCATCCAAGTGCTCTCTAGCAAACTTCAGATGGGCCCGGACATGTACTGGCTTAATCAGGGAGACACGTCTGGCACTGCATGATTTGAGTCCCTGGCGGTTTAGTGTGTTACTGATGGTAGCCTTTGTTACTTTGGTCCCCGCTCTCTGCAGGTCATTCACTAGGTCCCCCCCTTGTGTGGTTCTGGGATTTTTGCTCACCGTTATTGTGATAATTTTGACACCACGGGGTGATATCTTGCATGGAGCCCCAGATCGAGGGAGATTATCAGTAGTCTTGTATGTCTTCCATTTTCTAATAATTGCTCCAACAGTTGATTTCTTCAAACCAAGCTACTTGCCTATTGCAGATTCAGTCTTCCCAGCCTGGTGGAGGTCTACAATTTTGTTTCTGGTGTCCTTCGACAGCTCTTTGGTCTTGGCCATAGTGAAGTTTGGAGTGTGACTGTTTGAGGTTGTGGACAGGTGTCTTTTGTACTGATAAGTTCAAAAAGGAGCCATTAATACAGGTAATGAGTGGAAGACAGAGAAGACTCTTAAGCAAGATTTCTGTATCTCACAGACCTATCACTTCTTTGTTTGTAGGTGACCAAATACTTATTTTCCACCATAATTAGCAAATTAATTCTTTAAAAAATCAGACAATTTTATGGATTTTTTTTCTCATCACATAGTTGAGGTATACATATGATGAAAATTACAGGCTTCTCTCATCTTTTTAAGTGGAAGAACTTGCACAATTGGAGGCTGACTAAATACTTTTTTGCCCCACTGAATGTGTGCACATAGAGAGAGGCAGCCAACCACCTTACCCATATTCCTGAAAGGCAATGACGGGTAAGGATGTATCACTACGTTCCCGTGTAGGGTCACCACAAAAAACTATAGGTGACAGACTGTAGTTGGTGCCATACTGGAAGTCACTTAGGTCACTCAGCTTTCCCTGGACACAGTTGAGTGAAGAGAACCCAACACAATGTTTTTTTTTTCTAAGAACTATCTATGATTCTGGAGATGTGATGTCACTACAACTCCCAGCATGCAATGACAGATGCCAACTGGGAATTTCAATTCCTGCAGGAGCTTTAATGTCGGTCATACCATTTCTCATCTCTACTCTCCCCTCTTTCCAGTCGGCAATACGTAATCGGACCACACGTGTGACTGCCTCATGGACCCATCACATGACCAGGAAATATCAGTGCATGCTCGCAGAGCAGGTCATAGGCAAGGAATAGATACAGAATAACAAGCCGCTGATGGATCCCATCACTGTACCAGGACCATTTACTGATTATCCCTAAATCCCGATAAGACTGTGATCGCTTTGAGCTGCCGCTGCCAGATACATGATCTTCCCCCATAAAGGGGAGATGAGGAATAGAGAATAGTCGGAAAATAATCACAGAGAAACAGGGATTTCCCACCAACAGGAGCCGAGACTGAAATATGAAGCTTCATCCTTATAAACAGCAGGGAACTATTATTATCAATGTTTAATCCCATCCCCTGATGACAGCAATAAGAACCGGCTAAGCTTTTTCCAGAGCTACACTCACTATTCTGCTGGTGGGGTCCCTATGTACATACATTACATTACTTATCCTATACTGATCCTGAGTTATATCCTGTATTATACTCCAGAGCTGTACTCACTATTCTGCTGGTGAGGTCACTGTGTACATACATTACATTACGTATCCTGTACTGATCCTGAGTTATATCCTGTACTATACTCCAGAGCTGCACTCACTATTCTGCTGGTGAGGTCACTGTGTACATACATTACTTATCCTGTACTGATCCTGAGTTATATCCTGTATTATACCCCAGAGCTGTACTCACTATTCTGCTGGTGAGGTCACTGTGTACATACATTACTTATCCTGTACTGATCCTGAGTTATATCCTGTATTATACTCCAGAGCTGTACTCACTATTCTGCTGAGGGGGTCACTGTGTACATACATTACATTACTTATCCTGTACTGATCCTGAGTTATATCCTGTATTATACTCCAGAGCTGTACTCACTATTCTGCTGGTGAGGTCACTGTGTACATACATTACATTACGTATCCTGTACTGATCCTGAGTTATATCCTGTACTATACTCCAGAGCTGCACTCACTATTCTGCTGGTGAGGTCACTGTGTACATACATTACATTACTTATCCTGTACTGATCCTGAGTTATATCCTGTATTATACTCCAGAGCTGTACTCACTATTCTGCTGGTGAGGTCACTGTGTATATACATTACATTACATATCCTGTACTGATCCTGAGTTATATCCTGTACTATACTCCAGAGCTGCACTCACTATTCTGCTGGTGAGGTCACTGTGTACATACATTACTTATCCTGTACTGATCCTGAGTTATATCCTGTATTATACTCCAGAGCTGTAGTCACTATTCTGCTGGTGAGGTCACTGTGTACATACATTACATTACTTATCCTGTACTGATCCTGAGTTATATCCTGTATTATACTCCAGAGCTGTACTCACTATTCTGCTGGTGAGGTCACTGTGTACATACATTACTTATCCTGTTCTGATCCTGAGTTATATCCTGTACTATACTCCAGAGCTGTACTCACTATTCTGCTGGTGAGGTCACTGTGTACATACATTACATTACTTATCCTGTACTGATCCTGAGTTATATCCTGTATTATACTCAAGAGCTGTACTCACTATTCTGCTGGTGAGATCACTGTGTACATACATTACATTACTTATCCTATACTGATCCTGAGTTATATCCTGTATTATACTCCAGAGCTGTACTCACTATTCTGCTGGTGAGATCACTGTGTACATACATTACATTACTTATCCTATACTGATCCTGAGTTATATCCTGTATTATACTTCAGAGCTGCACTCACTATTGCGCTGATTGAAATCCAATGTAAAGATGACACTTCCCAGGATGTAAATCACCAGAGTGAGCTCTCTGCAGACACATCTGCTATCACACTTACGTTCCCAGCCGCTCCTCCACATCATAGAAGTCGGCCACCTTCTGTGTGGTGTTTACTACGACGTTCCTGTATTCCTGTTCGGTCTCCTTGTCCTCTGAAGATCAGAAAGAAGAAATGAAATGAAATCTACAATCACAGACATTACAATTGGGTATATCTTACAGGAGTGACATCACTAAGCTCCAAAATATACATTCTATCTTACAGCAGTGACATCACTAATGTCCAAATATATGTTATATCTTCTAGAAGTGATGTCACAACTTCACACACTTAAGGTATATCTTACAGAAGTGACATCACTGATCTCCGAATATATCTTATGTCTTACATGAGTGGCATCAAATAGGTTATGTCTTAAAGGAGTGACATCTTTATTTTTCATATCTCCCCCCATTATCCAGTCGCTAAATAAATAAATAAGTTACAAAAATACAGAACTCACCATCATCTGAAACTTCGGCTTCATCTTTGTGTTCTGTAAAAAACAAAAATAAATCATCATCCTGAACGCAGAAAGAAACAAAAGAATCAAGAAATCGGATTAGTCATTAACTACAAGTGCCCCAATCTGGTATGGCTGTATACTACGTTACTGTTAAAAAAGAGTGAAAAAAGAATGACACTGGGGTTGGGGGGTTGGCAGGGATGATGGGAGTGATACATTGTATGATAGGAGAATAGATTGTGAGCTCCTGGGGTCAGGGATGATGGGAGTGATACATTGTATGATAGGAGAATAGATTGTGAGCTCCTGGGGTCAGGGATGATGGGAGTGATACATTGTATGTGATAGGAGATTAGATTGTGAGCTCCTGGGGTCAGGGATGATGGGAGTGATACATTGTATGTGATAGGAGATTAGATTGTGAGCTCCTGGGGTCAGGGATGATGGGAGTGATACATTGTATGTGATAGGAGATTAGATTGTGAGCTCCTGGGGTCAGGGATGATGGGAGTGATACATTGTATGTGATAGGAGATTAGATTGTGAGCTCCTGGGGTCAGGGATGATGGGAGTGATACATTGTATGTGATAGGAGATTAGATTGTGAGCTCCTGGGGTCAGGGATGATGGGAGTGATACATTGTATGTGATAGGAGATTAGATTGTGAGCTCCTGGGGTCAGGGATGATGGGAGTGATACATTGTATGTGATAGGAGATTAGATTGTGAGCTCCTGGGGTCAGGGATGATGGGAGTGATACATTGTATGTGATAGGAGATTAGATTGTGAGCTCCTGGGGTCAGGGATGATGGGAGTGATACATTGTATGTGATAGATTAGATTGTGAGCTCCTGGGGTCAGGGATGATGGGAGTGATACATTGTATGTGATAGGAGATTAGATTGTGAGCTCCTGGGGTCAGGGATGATAGGAGTGATACATTGTATGATAGGAGATTAGATTGTGAGCTCCTGGGGTCAGGGATGATGGGAGTGATACATTGTATGTGATAGGAGATTAGATTGTGAGCTCCTGGGGTCAGGGATGATAGGAGTGATACATTGTATGATAGGAGATTAGATTGTGAGCTCCTGGGGTCAGGGATGATGGGAGTGATACATTGTATGATAGGAGATTAGATTGTGAGCTCCTGGGGTCAGGGATGATGGGAGTGATACATTGTATGATAGGAGATTAGATTGTGAGCTCCTGGGGTCAGGGATGATGGGAGTGATACATTGTATGTGATAGGAGATTAGATTGTGAGCTCCTGGGGTCAGGGATGATGGGAGTGATACATTGTATGATAGGAGATTAGATTGTGAGCTCCTGGGGTCAGGGATGATGGGAGTGATACATTGTATGATAGGAGATTAGATTGTGGGCTCCTGGGGTCAGGGATGATGGGAGTGATACATTGTATGTGATAGATTAGATTGTGAGCTCCTGGGGTCAGGGATGATGGGAGTGATACATTGTATGTAATAGGAGATTAGATTGTGATCTCCTGGGGTCAGGGATGATGGGAGTGATACATTGTATGTGATAGGAGATTAGATTGTGAGCTCCTGGGGTCAGGGATGATGGGAGTGATACATTGTATGTGATAGGAGATTAGATTGTGAGCTCCTGGGGTCAGGGATGATGGGAGTGATACATTGTATGATGGGAGATTAGATTGTGAGCTCCTGGGGTCAGGGATGATGGGAGTGATACATTGTATGTGATAGGAGATTAGATTGTGAGCTCCTGGGGTCAGGGATGATGGGAGTGATACATTGTATGTAATAGGAGATTAGATTGTGATCTCCTGGGGTCAGGGATGATGGGAGTGATACATTGTATGTAATAGGAGATTAGATTGTGATCTCCTGGGGTCAGGGATGATGGGAGTGATACATTGTATGTGATAGGAGATTAGATTGTGAGCTCCTGGGGTCAGGGATGATGGGAGTGATACATTGTATGTGATAGGAGATTAGATTGTGAGCTCCTGGGGTCAGGGATGATGGGAGTGATACATTGTATGTAATAGGAGATTAGATTGTGATCTCCTGGGGTCAGGGATGATGGGAGTGATACATTGTATGTGATAGGAGATTAGATTGTGAGCTCCTGGGGTCAGGGATGATGGGAGTGATACATTGTATGATGGGAGATTAGATTGTGAGCTCCTGGGGTCAGGGATGATGGGAGTGATACATTGTATGATAGGAGATTAGATTGTGAGCTCCTGGGGTCAGGGATGATGGGAGTGATACATTGGTCCTCATTTACTATTAGATTTCTGTATAAATTGTGGAAAAAATTTGGGGGAAAAATGCATTTCAATCTATTTATTTAAGTTGTGAATTAGTGATAAATGAGGGCCATTGTGTGAGATAGGGAGATTAGGTTGTGAGCTCAGGGATGATGGGAGTTATACATTGTGTTAAACAGGGAGATTAGATTGCCATCTGGGGTCAGGGATGATGGGAGTGATACAATCTTGTACAATTCTGTAGCATATGTTGGTGGTATATAAACATGTATAAAACTTCATACAGCTTATATAGTGCTAACATGATGATATAATGTAATGATATAACATGATGATTTAATGTAATGATATAACATGATGATATAATGTAATGATATAACACGATAATATAATGTAATGATATAACACGATAATATAATGTAATGATATAACATGATGATATAATGTAATGATATAACACGATAATATAATGTAATGATATAACATGATGATATAATGTAATGATATAACACGATAATATAATGTAATGATATAACACGATAATATAATGTAATGATATAACATGATGATTTAATGTAATGATATAACATGATGATATAATGTAATGATATAACATGATAATATAATGTAATGATATAACACGATAATATAATGTAATGATATAACATGATGATATAATGTAATGATATAACACGATAATATAATGTAATGATATAACACGATAATATAATGTAATGATATAACATGATGATATAATGTAATGATATAACATGATGATTTAATGTAATGATATAACATGATGATATAATGTAATGATATAACATGATAATATAATGTAATGATATAACACGATAATATAATGTAATGATATAACATGATGATATAATGTAATGATATAACATGATGATATAATGTAATGATATAACACGATAATATAATGTAATGATATAACACGATAATATAATGTAATGATATAATATAATGTGATGATATAATATAATGTGATGATATAATATAATGTGATGATATAATATAATGTAATGATATAACATGATGATATAATGTAATGATATAACACGATAATATAATGTAATGATATAACACTATGATATAATGTAATGATATAACATGATGATATAATGTAATGATATAACACGATGATATAATGTAATGATATAACATGATAATATAATGTAATGATATAACATGATGATATAATGTAATGATATAACACTATGATATAATGTAATGATATAACATGATAATATAATGTAATGATATAACATGATAATATAATGTAATGATATAACACTATGATATAATGTAATGATATAACATGATGATATAATGTAATGATATAACATGATGATATAATGTAATGATATAACATGATGATATAATGTAATGATATAACACGATGATATAATGTAATGATATAACATGATGATATAATGTAATGATATAACATGATGATATAATGTAATGATATAACATGATGATATAATGTAATGATATAACATGATAATATAATGTGATGATATAACATGATGATACAATGTAATGATATAACATGATGATATAATGTAATGATATAACATGATGATATAATGTGATGATATAACATGATGATATAATGTGATGATATAACATGATGATATAATGTAATGATATAACATGATGATATAATGTGATGATATAACATGATGATATAATGTGATGATATAAGATGATGATATAATGTAATGATATAACATGATAATATAATGTAATGATATAACATGATGATATAATGTAATGATATAACATGATAATATAATGTAATGATATAACATGATGATATAATGTAATGATATAACACTATGATATAATGTAATGATATAACACGATGATATAATGTGATGATATAACATGATAATATAATGTAATGATATAACACGATAATATAATGTAATGATATAACACGATGATATAATGTGATGCTATAACATGATGATATAATGTAATGATATAACACGATGATATAATGTAATGATATAACATGATGATATAATGTAATGCTATAACATGATGATATAATGTAATGATATAACATGATGATATAATGTGATGCTATAACATGATGATATAATGTAATGATATAACACGATGATATAATGTGATGATATAACATGATAATATAATGTAATGATATAACACGATAATATAATGTAATGATATAACATGATGATATAATGTGATGATATAACACGATAATATAATGTAATGATATAACACGATAATATAATGTAATGATATAACACGATAATATAATGATATAATATCTGGTACAGTGCGATCTGTCTGCATATCCTTTCTTTTATGCTGATATAACACGATAATATAATGTAATGATATAACATGATGATATAATGTAATGATATAACATGATGATATAATGTGATGCTATAACACGATAATATAATGTAATGATATAACATGATGATATAATGTAATGATATAACACGATGATATAATGTGATGCTATAACACGATAATATAATGTAATGATATAACATGATGATATAATGTAATGATATAACACGATAATGTAATGTAATGATATAACATGATGATATAATGTAATGATAAAACACGATAATATAATGTAATGATATAACATGATGATATAATGTGATGATATAATATAATGTGATGCTATAACATGATGATATAATGTAATGCTATAACATGATGATATAATGTAATGATATAACATGATGATATAATGTAATGATATAACATGATGATATAATGTAATGATATAACATGATGATATAATGTAATGATAAAACACGATAATATAATGTAATGATATAACATGATGATATAATGTGATGATATAATATAATGTGATGCTATAACATGATAATATAATGATATAATATCTGGTACAGTGTGAGCTGTCTGCATATCCTTTTATGATGATATAACATGGACACTGCTCGGTCACCTTGCTCTATCTTCTCTTTATACTCCACCGGCTCGGACTCCTGGCTCGGCTCGCTGGTTCCGTACACATTGGTGGCTCGTATCCGGAATTTGTACTGCCGGTCATGTAGTAAATTCTCCACGTTGAAGGAGGTGCTTCTGCACTGCGTCAGGTCTGACCACGTCTTATCTACGGAGTCCCAGATCTCCACTGTGTAGGACTGCACCACGCTCCCTCCATCATAGGACGATCCGTACCACGACAAGGTGAGCGCCGAGCCCTTCATTTCGGAAGCACACGGCTGACCCGCTGGAGGGTCCGGTTTATCTACAAGGAAATAATAACCAGTTAATAGACCATCCTGGTTCTTCCACTGATCAGAGAGAAATTACAGTGTTATATATTATAATCTCATGGATTATATTGTTCAGTATTATAATCTCACTTATTATAGCGTTATATATTAAACGGGTTATAATCTGTTATATAATAGTGGTAACATTTTATTCTCATGGATATAACATAATGGCCCTCATTTACTTAGAAAATCGGGTTGTAAGTCTATCTTGCTTTTTTCCCCTGGTATTTATTATTATGTCGCATCCTGTTTGTCGCACGTAGGTTTTGTTGGTTTTGGTTTCCAACTCCTCTGAGTTGTCGGGAAAAAATCCACAACAATTGAACAAATTCGGGTTGGAAACCTTTATAAATACGTGGGAAAGCTCAGAAATGTCGGGTTACGCCCCTTTTTCGGGTTTGGGAGAATCCACATCAGGTCCGTCGGAAAAAAATGTTGCATCGTGTCGCAGACTGGCGCACGATGTCTGCTACATGTCGCAGACAAAGATGCGCCAAAAAACCTGACAAAAAAAGTCGGGTTTAGAATAGTAAATGAGGGCCAATATATATTATAAACTCCTGTATTACAGTGATATAAAATATAATCGTATGTATAATAGTCACATATTATAATATTAGGCACTATATTGTTATACAGTGATCCCTCAACTTACAATGGCCTCAACATACAATAATTTCAACATACAATGGTCTTTTCAGGACCATTGTAACTTGAAACCAGACTCAACTTACAATGCTATGGAATCTGGGAAACGTGTCCATGGCCGGAAGAACTGACCAATCAGAATGGGCATTCACTGGTAAAACCTGTGTATTCCTAAAGTGCAGGCACTGACTGGTGTCTGGTAGCGCCCCCTACAGTACAGGGAGGTATTACATGTTCTGTACTCTTTACCTGTATTACTGAAGTGTATGCACTGACTGGTGTCTGGTAGCGCCCCCTACAGTACAGGGAGGTATTACATGTTCTGTACTCTTTACCTGTATTACTGAAGTGTATGCACTGA
This sequence comes from Hyla sarda, assembly GCF_029499605.1. Taxonomy (NCBI): domain Eukaryota; kingdom Metazoa; phylum Chordata; class Amphibia; order Anura; family Hylidae; genus Hyla; species Hyla sarda. The sequence goes on along the minus strand of NC_079196.1, from coordinate 10,057,230 downwards.
CTGGTGTCTGGTAGTGCCCCCTACAGTACAGGGAGGTATTACATGTTCTGTACTCTTTACCTGTATTACTGAAGTGTATGCACTGACTGGTGTCTGGGAGCGCCCCCTACAGTACAGGGAGGTATTACATGTTCTGTACTCTTTACCTGTATTCCTAAAGTGCAGGCACTGACTGGTGTCTGGTAGCGCCCCCTACAGTACAGGGAGGTATTACTTGTTCTGTACTCTTTACCTGTATTACTGAAGTGTATGCACTGACTGGTGTCTGGTAGCGCCCCCTACAGTACAGGGAGGTATTACATGTTCTGTACTCTTTACCTGTATTACTGAAGTGTATGCACTGACTGGTGTCTGGTAGCGCCCCCTACAGTACAGGGAGGTATTACTTGTTCTGTACTCTTTACCTGTATTACAGAAGTGTATGCACTGACTGGTGTCTGGTAGCGCCCCCTACAGTACAGGGAGGTACTACATGTTCTGAACTACTTTTAACCTATGCCAGGGATAGCTGCTCCTTTGGACACCAAGTAAGGTTGGCTCCATTTTCCTTTTTTAGGACATTGTGTACTGTACAGGACCCTGAAGAAGCTCCTATCCTCTATATAGACCAATGTTTCCCAACGAGGGGGCCTCCAGCTGTTGAAAAACTACAACTCCCAGCATGCCCGGACAGCCAAAGGCTGTCCGGGCATGCTGGGAATTGTAGTTTTACAACAGCTGGAGGCACCCTGGTTGGGAAACACTGACATAGACAGTGATTACAGCTCCCAGCAGATCTTTCTCTTACTTTTATATATAAGGATTTGCTTTATCTTTATTAGTTATCTACTTATTTTTTTAATCCTCACTTTTTCCTATTTTTGGATGACATTTTGGTGGCTTCAGAACCAATTACCAGGTTTCCATAGAGTTCTGGTCTCAACATACAATGGTCTCAACATACAATGGCCGTCCTGGAACCGATTAATATTGTAACTTGAGGGACCATTGTATTATGTATTATTACTGATGGGCAGTGATCTGCTCCTAGTCACGTAGGTTCCCAGGCCTGCAGCCCTTACACAGGGAGTGACTGTCCTAGGAAGGGACATTTAGATAGTCATCGCCCTCCATTACTGGGATTCCCATAGAGCAGCGGTGGCAGCGTCGTGGGAACGTCTCCATCCGGCAATCACTGTGAATACCAGCTCAGAGATGACAGATAAACAAGGGGGCGACACAGAGAAGGCCGCGCTATTCATGAGAACCAATACAGTGTTATTATATTGTTATATAGAAAAGTCTATGGATCTCACATGTAAAGGCAAAGAAACCTGAGGATTCCCTATCAACCAGCATGGAACTGAGTGTGCAGGAATTAAAGGGGTAATGTGGTATGAGAAAATTGTATTTAAAGGGGTACTCCGGTGAAAACCTTTTTTTTCTTTTAAATCAACTGGTGCCAGAAAGTTAAACAGATTTGTAAAATTATTTCAATTAAAAAATCTTAATCCTTCCTGTACTTATTAGCTGCTGAATACTACAGAGGAAATTCTTTTCTTTTTTGGAATTCTCTCTGATGACATCACGAGCACAGTGCTCTTTGCTGACATCATTATAATAATAATAATAACTCTTTATTTATTGTTGTCCTAAGTGGGATTTGAACCCTAGGCTCCAGCACTGCAAGGCAGCAGTGATAACCACTGAGCCACCATGCTGCCCTTAGCATACATCTGCTATGCATGGTTGCTAAAATGGACAGAGATGTCAGCAGAGAGCACTGTGTTCGTGATGTCATCAGTATTCCAAAAGGAAAGGAATTTCCTCTGTAGCATTCAGCAGCTAATAAGTACTGGAAGGATTAAGATTTTTTAATAGAAGTAATTTACAAATATGTTTAACTTTCTGGCACCAGTTGATTTAAAAGAAAAAAAGGTTTTCACCGGAGGACTCCTTTATATAAGACAATTACCCGAAGATATATAACTTCCTAATGTAGGGTTATAACAAATTGTACTGGCTTTAGCGTGTTTTTGTGTGATTCATTTCTGACACGAACATATGTAGTGTGGATTTGTCTCAGGAGCTCCCAGATCCTCCCTTACCCCTGACAGGAAGTTTTGTAGTCCTCTCACTGTCAGGTGTTGTCTCAGCAACTCCCTGGCTCCTCCCTCTCTTTTGACAGGAAGTTGTGTAGTCCTCTCATGGTTAGTGTGATGTCGTTTCAGCAGCTCCTTGGCGCCTCCTTGTCTTTTGAAAGGAAGCTGTGTAGTCCTCTCATTGTCAGTAAGGTGTTGTCTCAGCAGCTTCCCCCTCCCGCCAGAGACAACGCATTATACTCTGCGGTCTCAGGAGGTGTCGCTCGATCTGGTCTCTAAGCTCCAGCCCCGCCCCTGAGTGATGTCACCACATCTTATCAGCCCCTACAGCCTACATCACCATATCCATGCCATACACATACAGTGGTCCCTCAACATATGATATTAATTGGTTCCAGGAGAACCATCATATGTTCAAACCATCATATGTCGAGTACATATGTCTATGTAAAAATGGTAATTGGTTCTGGGGCCTCGGAACCATTGTATGTTGAATACATATCTCTATGGGAAACTGCCAATTGGTTCTGGGATGACCATTGTATGTGGAGTGTATGGGGAGTGTTTAACAAACCAGGGTGCCTCCAGCTGTTGCACAACTACAACTCCCAGCATGGATGTACAGCCATTGACTGTCTGGGCATGCTGGGAGTTATAGTTTTGCAACAGCTGGAGGCACACTAATAGGGAAACATTGATGTGTGGGGTGTATAGTGTGTATATGTATTGTATGTGATGTGTGACATCACATACAGGACTGTACAGTTCTTTATATACCTTCAGGGGGGACAGAATCTCCTCCATTACCATCCTGCCGACTACAGCTCTATAGGAAAGGAAGGGGAGGGCAGCCAGCAGCTCATTGGATGCCTGCAGCAAGATGCTGCAGGCTATTGGCTATGGCTGCACTGGGGGGGGGGGGCTTACATGGAGCTCACAGTGGAAGCCTCCGTGAGTTAGCAGGACAGCATGTGAGTAACAGGAGGCAGAACGGGGCACACGGGGACATTATACAACTATCTGTCAGTTACTGAAGTTATCAGCGCTGTCAGATAGCTGTTTGTACGATGGACCCGACACACAGCAGCATCATGTCGAGGCGGCCTTCAACATACGATGGGCTCTGAGAGGCCATCATATGTTGAAATGATCATATGTCGGGGCCATCATAAGTCAGGGGGTCACTGTATATACATATATATATATATCTTTATTGTAACATTCAGGGAAGCATAGCGTGGTTACAGCATGCTGCCTTGTACTGAGCAATGCTACAGGCAGAGGAGAAGACAGGAAGTGAATACAGCTTCTGCTGCAAACTCAATGATGTGTGATAGTCTGCTGTGTATTGAAATATTCTGCAACAGCTCTGGGCAAGGAACTGGCAAGAGCATTGTGGGAGGGGAGTAGGCAGGGTGTATGGACTGTGATGAAGACTGAGGGAAAGCAATGCTTTCTGGGAATTGTGTATATATACATTCCCAGTCATGCTCTAAGACGCCTAGTTGGAGTGAAACACTGACATAACCTGATAAGGGAAAGCTACCTGGGAAGTATGTGAGCTGCTTTACATATCCTTTCTACCCAGAATTCCCAATACAGCAGTGGTCTTCAACCTGCGGACCTCCAGATGTTGCAAAACTACAACTCCCAGCATGCCCGGACAGCCAACGGCTGTCCGGGCATGCTGGGAGTTGTAGTTTTGCAACATCTGGAGGTCCGCAGGTTGAAGACCACTGCAATAGAGCATGAATGGCCAATAAGTCTTCACACATCTTAATCACATTACAGCTTTTCTTCCATAAAATATAAAATGTAATAGTGAGAATACCAATTATCTAGATTTTAGGCTGCAGGAGACAGGGGGGTTAAGCTGCAGGAGTCTGTGGGGGCTAAGGCTGCAGGAGACGGGGGGTTAAGCTGTAGGGGTCTTTGGAGGCTCCGGCTGTGGAAGTCTATTAGGGAAAAAGACGGGGTGGGGGGGGGGTTAAACTGCAGGGGTCTATGGGGGCTAAGGCTGCAGGAGACAGGGGGGTTAAACTGCAGGGGTCTATGGGGGCTAAGGCTGCAGGAGACTGGGGGGTTAAGCTGTAGGGGTCTTTGGAGGCTCCGGCTGTGGAAGTCTATTGGGGCAAAAGACGGGGGGGGGGGGGTTAAACTGCAGGGGTCTATGGGAACTCAGGCTGCAGGAGACTGGGGGGTTAAGCTGCAGGAGTCTATGGGGGCTCAGGCCGCAGAAGACTGGGGGGTTATGCTGCAGGAGTCTATGGGGGCACAGGCTGCAGGAGACTGGGGGGTTCAGCTGCAGGAGTCTATGGGGGTTAAGCTGCAGGAGTCTATGGGGGCACAGGCTGCAGGAGACTGGGGGGTTAAGCTGCAGGAGTCTATGGGGGCTCAGGCTGCAGGAGACTGGGGGGTTAAGCTGCAGGAGTCTATGGGGGTTAAGCTGCAGGAGTCTATGGGGGTTAAGCTGAAGGAGTCTATGGGGGCACAGGCTGCAGGAGACTGGGGGGTTAAGCTGCAGGAGTCTATGGGGGCTCAGGCTGCAGGAGACTGGGGGGTTAAGCTGCAGGAGTCTATGGGGGCTCAGGCTGCAGGAGACTGGGGGGTTAAGCTGCAGGAGTCTATGGGGGCTCAGGCCGCAGGAGACTGAGAATGTTGGGGGTAATTTTCTGATTTTACTGTAAACAAGATTTTGGGCTAAATCTTCTTAATCTAAATCAATTGGCTGCAGGATTGTTCCTGGCGATCAGATGCTTCGTCCTGCTGAGGGTCTTGGCTGTAGGATTATTATTTCTTTTGGATGACTATGCAATTCCTTCTACGCTTCATATCTGAGGAGCCGCTCAGAATGATGAAAACTCGCAGAGCTGACACTCTATGGCCTCAGGCTGTGCACTGGGAACGAGCCAGATCCCAATCAAACAAGATAAGGAAACCAACAAAAATAAGCAAAAAAACAAAAACAAAACTCCAGATCGTTCCTCACGTGTCCTCGGGCAGGTGCAGGGAGGGTCTTGTTTCACTCCTTAGGGTCTATTCACACGTGCAGTATTCTGTGCAGATTTGAAGCGCAGGATTTGAAGCTTTGTTCAGTCATTCAGTTTACTTGGAAATCTGCAGCATAAAATCCTGCGCAGAATACTGCATGTGTGAACAGACCCTTAAGAGTCATTTACAAATAGTCATGTGACCTAATTTAAAAAGTCCACAAACCCAGGTATTCTAGTCCTTCTGTAACAGCGAGAAGCAAAAGTCATAGTCACACATGGGCCCCACTACCTATGGGGGCCCCTCAGCCACACAAGAGAACAGTAGTGGTGCTAATTGTAACATGGTTTGTATAAAAGGTTCCCTATATTGGTGTAACTATAGGGCAGTGGTCTTCAACCTGCGGACCTCCAGATGTTGCAAAACTACAACTCCCAGCATGCCCGGACAGCCGTTGGCTGTCCGGGCATGCTGGGAGATGTAGTTTTGCAACATCTGGAGGTCCGCAGGTTGAAGACCACTGCTATAGGGCATGCACAGGAGGCAGATGCATGCACCTGAGGGGGTCTCCAGTGGTGTAATGCAGGGGAGGCACAGGTTGAAGAACACTGCTATAGGGCATGCACAGGAGGCAGATGCATGCACCTGAGGGGGTCTCCAGTGGTGTAATGCAGGGGAGGCACAGGTTGAAGAACACTGCTATAGGGCATGCACAGGAGGCAGATGCATGCACCTGAGGGGGTCTCCAGTGGTGTAATGCAGGGGAGGCACAGGTTGCATCTGAGGAGGCTCCAGTACATGACACAGGAGCTTCCAGCTTATTCTCTATATCGGGGCTGTAGTTATAGGGGGTCCAAAGGCTGCTGATATCTGGAGGTACAGTTTCTGGTATGCCCCCCCCCCCTATATAAGTTCTGTAATGGAGGCCACTTCCTAATTTCTAATTTAAAAAGTCCACAAACCCAGGTATTCTAGTCCTTCTGTAACAGCGAGAAGCAAAAGTCATAGTCACACATGGGCCCCGCTACCTATGGGGGCCCCTCAGCCACACAAGAGAACAGTAGTGGTGCTATTTGTAACATGGTTTGTATAAAAGGATCCCTATATTGGTGTAACTATAAGGCAGTGGTCTTCAACCTGCGGACCTCCAGATGTTGCAAAACTACAACTTCCAGCATGCAGCTGAGAAAAACAACTCAGGAGCTTCAGGACTTTTCAAGAGTTTACTAGAAATTTTAGAGGGGTATTCCAGCCCTAAAAAAACACATCCCCTATCACATGTCTAATCTGGGTAGGTCGGACCCCCCAGCGATCAGTCACTTATCCCTATTCTGTCAATAGGCTCTCTATCACATGACAAGTCACAATGCACATATTATAGACCAGTGGTCTTCAACATGCGGACCTCCAGATGTTGCAAAACTACAACTCCCAGCATGCAGCTGAGAAAAACAACTCGGGAGCTTCAGGACTTTTCAAGCGTTTACTAGAAATTTTAAAGGGGTATTCCAGCCCTAAAAAAACACATCCCCTATCACTTGTCTAATCTGGGTAGGTCGGACCCCCCAGCGATCAGTCACTTATCCCTATTCTGTCAATAGGCTCTCTATCACATGACAAGTCACAATGCACATATTATACACCAGTGGTCTTCAACATGCGGACCTCCAGATGTTGCAAAACTACAACTCCCAGCATGCAGCTGAGAAAAACAACTCAGGAGCTTCAGGACTTTTCAAGCGTTTACTAGAAATTTTAAAGGGGTATTCCAGCCCTAAAAAAACACATCCCCTATCACTTGTCTAATCTGGGTAGGTCGGACCCCCCAGCGATCAGTCACTTATCCCTATTCTGTCAATAGGCTCTCTATCACATGACAAGTCACAATGCACATATTATAGACCAGTGGTCTTCAACATGCGGACCTCCAGATGTTGCAACACCTGGAGGTCCGCAGGTTGAAGACCACTGTTATAGACTATAGATCAGTGCTCCTTAACCTGTGGCTCTTCAGCTGTTGCAAAACTACGACTCCCAGTCTGCCTAAGCTGGGAGTTGTAGTTTAGCAACAGCTGGAAAGTCACAGGATGGGGAACACTGCTAATAGATTATACAGATCGGAGATAATGGATATAGGAAGCCCCCCTCCCCTGTACAGCCGGAGCAGCTATTTCATGTGTGTCTAGAGCCAGTTTGGACAGGGGCCATGCCTCGACCCTGGCAGAATCTCAACTTAAAATTCAGCTCTGGGAGAGAAACCGAGCCTTAAAAGGTCACAGGCGCTAAGTGCATTAGTGCAGACGGGGTCTGGGACGCTGCTTCTCACAACACAGCCGCAAACATTCCCGGGGGCCACGCAGGGACCCGCGTCTGTCACGATGGAGGGAGCGGATGAGGCTAATGGACAGATTTCAGAAATACACAATAAACAATATTAATGGACATTGTTTCTGGTTTTTAAGTAACATTTCAGGAACTATATAAACATAAAACGTTTCGAAAGATCCGGATGACATTATTGTCATTCCAACTACAGGCATCTACCCTACTGATCAGCAGCCGCCTCCCCTGGGGATGAGGAGATGTGGGGGGTCCGCATCTGCCAAGCATTCAGCTCCTCTGCAGCGTCACTGAATAACGTGGCACCCAAAAAAATGAATGGGCATCCCATAGGATAAAGAAGTACAATATGCATCTCTAGGTGTAAACTGGCAGTGACCAATTCTTGCTTTTTGTTTATAAAAAGAAGCATGGAGGGGCAAGCTGTGCATAACTAGCTTGCCCCCTGACTGGTGAGCAGTAAGAGGTTAAGAAATATACAGGCAAGGTTTTTAGCCCCCTCCCCCGCCTGTAAAACTTGCAAATGGCTACAGTGGTATGTCCCATGGGTGGGGGGGGAAGGAGTGCACCAATCAGGGGTTTAATAGTTTCCCGGGCTTTCAGAGGCCCTCCCCTGGGTATTTATAGCTGTGGTGCCTCCCTTCCCCCCTCAATCTGCCCAGGACCCGGAGTTTTGCCCTCCCTCCCTCCCTTTTTGTATCTTTGTTTATTGTAAGTCACAGCTTGGCGGTAAGAAGACGGTGAAAGCGGGGTCAACCCGGGGTAGACCTCCACACAGGACGGTGTGGCAGCACCTCTCGGGTTGGTAAGAAGCCAATCGGTGTCTTTGTTACAGTTAAATTGTTATTTATATAAGTAATTTTATAAATAAAGCTGTGGCCGATCCCCACCCACGGAAAAGTTAAATTGTTGTTGTGTCAGTTATTATTTAAGTATTTATTGTAGTAAGGGGGAGGGGTAGTTATAGCCTGCTAGGAGCTAATTGGGTCTCAACAGTCTAGTTTATATAGAGAATAATGTAGAGTGTTTCTTGTGTATGTCTTGTGCCTACCTGTTTTAGCTAATGTGGCAGCCACAGTTTTTAGCCATACGTATTGCAATCCCATCACTGAAATTATTTCCTAATGATGCCTAAGTTACCCATGAATCCTCTGGCTTTGCAGAGAGAGAAAGAGGCGAAGTCTCATCATTGCTTCACCCGAGTGAAGTGATTAGACTGATCAGTGGGTTGGTGTCCGTTCACATTATGATCACACAACACATGGTTAACCCTGTCACCACTTCCTGTAAATGTGTTCTGATTTAATTGTTACTAGAGACAGATTTCCCCTGACAACAGGCAGGGAACAGCAGATTGGCAGGAAATTACAAACATAAAGTGGCCAAGACTTAAGAGCTGTTTTTCTGCTTATTTTTGGTCAATGAAGCAATTTACAAATATGTTACAAATGATATGGTGCGAGAGAAGTTGTGAAATGAAAACTTAAAGGGCCGGTGTCCAGTCTCCTTTAAATAAAGCTTCATTGTCTGCTCACATAGCTGATGGACTTGTTACAATGTATCAGTGTATATGTGCTATGTATCTGGTGCAGAGAGGATTGTCTACAGTGATACATAGTAACAACGCATTCTTTATTGTGAGCAAGACTAGGTGATGACAGATTTAGGCCTCTGTAAGGCCCCTTTCACACTACATAATTACTCAGTTTTTGAAGTTCCGTCAGAAAATCGGCAGTAAAACGGCAGTTACAAAATCTTATATGGCCGTTAGAAAATCCCATTATAGTCTATGGGATAGGAGCCGTTTTAACCCGTTTATTATTAACGGACATTATTTTGTGACGGAAGATAGTATTTCTCCAGTTACTATCTTCCGTCACAAAATAATGGCCATTATTAATAACAGGCTATAACGGGTTGAAAAGACTATTAGAAAATCCCATTATAGTCTATGGGATAGGAGCCGTTTTAACCCGTTATTAATAATTAAGTATTTCTCCAGTTACTATCTTCTGTCACAAAATAAAGGCCATTATTAATAACGGGCTATAACGGGTTGAAAAGACTATTAGAAAATCCCATTATAGTCTATGGGATTTTTCTAACGGGTGTATAGGATTTTGCAACTGCCGTTTTATTGCCGATTTTCTGACGGAACTTAGAAAACTGAGTTATTATGTAGTGTGAAAGAAGCCTAAACAAGGAAGTTCCTTTTTACTTACAGCAAGCAGGGATCTCGTAAATATTACGGAATTAAAACAGACTATAAGAAAGTTGCACTAGTTTCCATTGTTTAATAGTTAAAGGGTACCTTTCATCAAAAAAAAACTTTTGATACGGTATATTATAGAGTAATGTATGCAGAATAACTTTACAATTGCATGTTATTAAAAAATATGCTTCTTTCTATTTAATTTTCCATTTTGAAAAAATGACCACTAGGGGTCTCCCTACCAGTCCTGGCAGCAAGCATTTCAGACTCATGCTGGAGTCCTAAATCTAAGACTGCTGCTGGGACACAGACAAGCAAACACTGCTCCCTGCCAGTGAGCAGTGCTGAGTTTGTCTGTGTTCCGGCTGCAGTTTGAGATTTAGGACTCATGAGTCTGAAATCTATAAATAAGGACTGGTAGGGAGACCCCTAGTGGTCATTTTTCAAAGTGGAAAATTAAATAGAAAGAAGCATATTTTTAAATAACATGCTATTGGAAAGTTATTCTGCCTACATTAATCTATAATATATCAAAAGTTTTTTTGATGAAAGGTACCGTTTAAGCTCTAATTACAGAAGACCGGAGACTTTAATTACTGATGGTCCCCAATATAAACTATTAAAGGGGCTGTCCAGTTCCCCAGACTGCCTGACAGAACAATAAACACTTCCTCCGCCCCCTCTTGGCTCCGGTATCTGGGCGCCCGGTCTGCGGCCAGGGACACAGCTTTCCCCCAAGCTGCAGAGCATAGATTCATCAGCTGAGGGAATTGCAGCTCGCCAATCAGTGGCCGAGGTGAGACACCCCTGCAGCCAAGTTATAGGTCAGCAAAATAGAGGGATTTTAAATGCACTCATTGGGTTAAAAGGATTGCAATTTTTTTAAGCCGTATAATAATAGAAAAGTACCGGTATGTAATCATGGGTATCATTTTAATCGTATTGACCCACAGAATAAAGAAAACAGGTCTATTTTACCGTAAAGTGTACAGCATGAAAACGAAACCTTCCAAAATTTGCTAAATTGCTGTTTTCTTATCAATTTCCCCACACAAATAGTATTTTTTGCGCCATACATTTTATGATATAATGAGTGATGTCATTACAAAGGACAACTGGTTGCACAAAAAAAAAGCCCTCATACTAGTCTGTGGATGAACATATAAGAGAGTTATGATTTTTAGAAGGCGAAGAGGAAAAATGAAAACGTCCTTAAAGTCCTTAAGGCCCAAATGGGCTGAGTCCTTAAGGGGTTAACCCCTTAACCAAATTAGTGCGTTTAAAATCCCTCTATTTTGCTGACCTATAACTTTTTCAGTTTTCCATATAAGCCGCGGTATGAGGGCTAATTTTTTGCGCCGTGATCTGTAATTCTTTTGATACAACATTTGCATATATAAAACTTTTAATACATTTTTTATCGATTTTATTTGGAATAAAATGTTATAAATAAAGCACCAATTTTGGACTTTTTTTTATGTTCACCATACAGAATAATTCACATTATATTTTAATAGTTTAGATATTTACGCACGCGGCGATACCAAATAAGTTTATAAAAAAAAAAAATTATTTATTTTTTTACACTTTTTGGGGTTAAAATGGGGAAAAACGGCCAATTTACATTTTTATTGGGGGAGGGGATTTCATATATTTTTTTTTTACTATTTTTTACAATTTAATAGTCCCCATAGGGGACTATTTATAGCAATCATTCGATTGCTAATACTGTTCAGTGCTATGCATAGGGCATAACACTGATCGATCTCAGACCAGAGCAGAAGACCCGTGGAAGGCAGTGGAGGCTGGTGAGGGGACCTCCGTCTGCCGTTCTGGATGATGGGATCTCCACAGCAGCGCTGCGGTCCATCTGATCATCCATTTAAGTGACAGCAGCGCTGCAGATGCCCTGATATGTATTGACCACGGCATCTGAGGGGTTAATGGCGGACATCCCCGTGATCGCGAATGTTGGCCAATACTGGCGGGTCCCTGGCTGCTATCAGCAGCCGCGACCTGCCACGCATGACCCGAGCATCGCTCCGATGCTTGCAGTTATGTATAGGACGTAAATGTACATCCTGGTGCATTAAGTACCCCCTTACCAGGACGTACATTTACGACCTGCATCGTTAAGAGGTTAAAGGGGTACTCCGGTGGAAAACATTTTTTATTTTTCTAAATTAACTGGTGCCAAAAAGTCAGAGAGATTTGTAAATAACTTCTATTTAAAAATCTTAACCCTTCCAGTACTTATTAGCTGCTGTATGCTTCAGAGGAAGTTGTGTAGTTCTCTGCTGACACCTCTTTCCAGAGCAGGAATAAATCCCCATATCAAACCTCTTCTACACTGGACAGTTCCTGACATGGACAAAGGTGTCAGCAGAGAGCACTGTAGTCAGACAGAAAAGAACTATACAACTTCCTGTGGAGCACACAGCAGCTGATAAGTACTGGAAGGATTAAGATTTTTAAATAGAAGGAATTTACAAAATCAGTTTAACTTTCTGGTACCAGTTGATTAGACAAATGTTTCCACCGGAGTACCCCTTTAAGGCTCAAGACTCTGCAATGTTTAGTTTGCCCCCCTAGATGGATTTCTTGCCCCAGGATATATGTGAGGTCTCATCATCTGCTCCCATCCTCCTCCTCAGTGCCCAGAATATCCACCCAACCAGAGAATAAAATGCTATTCAGCGCTTCACTGCTTAACACATGACACTTCATCCCAAATGTTACTGGCCCTAAATACTTGGGATCACATCCAAAGATTTACAGAACAAGTCACAGACTGAGCATCACAAAGTTCTCTGAAAATATGCAGCAAAATTTCCAGAATTTATACAACAGAAGACATAAATAATGGGAAATTCCTGGAAGACAATTCACACTCCGAGGATTAAAGGGACTATCCAGAGCTAGAAAAAAAAACAGAGCTAATTTCTTCCAAAAACAGCACCACATCGGTCTTCAGGTTGTGCTTGGTATTAAAACTTGGCTCCATTCACTTTAATAGAACTGAGCTGAAATACCTGACACAACCTGAAGACCTGTTTTTTCTAGTCATGGATAACCCCTTTATGGTCTATTCACACGTACAGTATTCTGCACAGATTTGATGCACAGGATTTTCTGCAGCAGATTTTGATGTAAACTAAATGACAGAACACCGCTTCAAATCCTGCGCAGGATACTGTACGTCTGAATAGACCCTTAAGGAGGATGGAGGGGAAAGCTACATTATAGCAACACTCATCCATTCCACATCCCAAGAGAGCAGTATTATAGTAGTTATATTCTTGTATATAGGAGCAGTATTATAGTAGTTATATTCTTGTATATAGGAGCAGTATTATAGTAGTTATATTCTTGTATATAGGGAGCAGTATTATAGTAGTTATATTCTTGTATATAGGGAGCAGTATTATAGTAGTTATATTCTTGTATATAGGAGCAGTATTATAGTAGTTATATTCTTGTATATAGGAGGCAGTATTATAGTAGTTATATTCTTGTATATAGGAGGCAGTATTATAGTAGTTATATTCTTGTATATAGGAGCAGTATTATAGTAGTTATATTCTTGTACATAGGAACTGTATTATAGTAGTTATATTCTTGTATATAGGAGCAGTGTTATAGTAGTTATATTCTTGTATATAGGGGGCAGTATTATAGTAGTTATATTCCTGTATATAGGAGCAGTATTATAGTAGTTATATTCTTGTATATAGGAGCTGTATTATAGTGGATATATTCTTGTATATAGGAGGCAGTATTATAGTAGTTATATTCTTGTATATAGGAGGCAGTATTATAGTAGTTATATTCTTGTATATAGGAGCAGTATTATAGTAGTTATATTCTTGTATATAGGAGCAGTATTATAGTAGTTATATTCTTGTATATAGGGGGCAGTATTATAGTAGTTATATTCTTGTATATAGGAGCAGTATTATAGTAGGTATATTCTTGTATATAGGAGCAGTATTATAGTAGTTATATTCTTGTATATAGGAGGCAGTATTATAGTAGTTATATTCTTGTATATAGGAAGCAGTATTATAGTAGTTATATTCTTGTATATAAGTGGCAGTATTATAGTAGTTATATTCTTGTATATAGGAGCAGTATTATAGCAGTTATATTCTTGTATATAGGATCAGTATTATAGTAATTATATTCTTGTATATAGGAGCAGTATTATAGTAGTTATATTCTTGTATATAGGAGGCAGTATTATAGTAGTTATATTCTTGTATATAGGAGCAGTATTATAGTAGTTATATTCTTGTATATAGGATCAGTATTATAGTAATTATATTCTTGTATATAGGAGCAGTATTATAGTAGTTATATTCTTGTATATAGGAGGCAGTATTATAGTAGTTATATTCTTGTATATAGGAGCAGTATTATAGTAGTTATATTCTTGTATATAGGATCAGTATTATAGTAATTATATTCTTGTATATAGGAGCAGTATTATAGTAGTTATATTCTTGTATATAGGAGGCAGTATTATAGTAGTTATATTCTTGTATATAGGAGCAGTATTATAGTAGTTATATTCTTGTATATAGGAGCAGTATTATAGTAGTTATATTCTTGTATATAGGAGCAGTATTATAGTAGTTATATTCTTGTATATAGGATCATTATTATAGTAGTTATATTCTTGTATATAGGAGCAGTATTATAGTGGATATATTCTTGTATATAGGAGCAGTATTATAGTAGTTATATTCTTGTATATAGGGGCAGTATTATAGTAGTTATATTCTTGTATATAAGTGGCAGTATTATAGTAGTTATATTCTTGTATATAGGAGCAGTATTATAGCAGTTATATTCTTGTATATAGGAGCAGTATTATAGTAGTTATATTCTTGTATATAGGAGCAGTATTATAGTAGTTATATTCTTGTATATAGGAGCAGTATTATAGTAGTTATATTCTTGTATATAGGGACAGTATTATAGTAGTTATATTCTTGTATATAGGAAGCAGTATTATAGTAGTTATATTCTTGTGTATAGGAGCAGTATTATAGTAGTTATATTCTTGTATATAGGAGCAGTATTATAGTAGTTATATTCTTGTATATAGGAGCAGTATTATAGTAGTTATATTCTTGTATATAGGAGGCAGTATTATAGTAGTTATATTCTTGTATATAGGAGCAGTATCATAGTAGTTATATTCTGGTATATAGGAGCAGTATTATAGTAGTTATATTCTTGTATATAGGAGCAGTATTATAGTAGTTATATTCTTGTATATAGGAGCAGTATTATAGTAGTTATATTTTTGTATATATAGGAGCAGTGTTATAGTAGTTATATTCTTGTATATATAGGAGGCAGTATTATAGTAGTAATATTCTTGTACAAAATGGGCGGTATTATTGTATGATTATAAAGTGATAGAAAAAAATAAAAAAGATTTGCATTAATTATCCAAAGTTTTTCAAATGCTATACTATACTTTAATTCTTAAATCTACAAGCAAAGTGGGACAGGTGACGGGAATATATAACCTGTAAGGCTATACATCCCTGAGTTTATGTAAATAATAATATAATGTTATTGTACTTCCTGTTCTCTATTACAGACCAGCAGTTCCGTTAATTTAATTAAGTCGGCTTTCGTGGGAACAGTTTCCAAATATAAATGGTGGAAAAGTGACTGCGACACTGATGAGGTTATAAATAGAAACTATAACAAAGCTGACCCTGTGCGCGTCTCGCTGCTAATTCACCCTATATAATGTTACGTTACATGTAAACAGCTGTAAAGGGGCTTCGTGATATCATTAACGGAATGTCGGGCCAAAGATTAGGACGCTGAGGAGTCCACACATGGTGAAGTCACTTGTGTTCACTGTGAGATGTGCTGAATACAGAGGGCAGGAGATACTTCACCATTAAGCTGTATTCACATGACGTTTTCATGTCTCCATCGGGATGTACAGCAAGATAAGAAAAAAAAAAGCAGACCTTAAAGGGGTACTCCACTGCTCCAATGTTCGGAACATTTTGTTACGGACACTGGGTGTGGGCTGCGACATCACGGCCACGGCCCCTCAATGCAAGTCTATGGGAGGGGGCGTGGCATATGCCATGCCCCCTCCCATTGACTTGAATTGAGGGGGCGTGACATGACGTCATGAGGGGCACGGCCACGATGTCATGACCCCCGCAGCCCGCACCCAGCTTTCGGCACAAAATGCTCTGAACACTGGAGCAGTGGAGTACCCCTTTAAGACTGATGTGCTTCCGATGGGTCTACTGCTTTCTTCCAGAGACAGCGCCACTTTTGAACTCAGTAAATGCATGGTATAGCAGCTCAGTTACATTAAAGTGCCTGGAGCCGAGCTGTAATACCACCCACAACCTGAGAACTGGTGTAGTGCTGTTTTTAGAAAAAAAATCAGATATGTTTTTGTAATCCCAGAGAACCCCTTTAACAATAAAGGGTGTACATGTATGCCCTGTGCACACTAAGGGACTTTGAAGTAAGCTCTGGAGCTAATGCAGGACATCAACAATCACAAGCATTTAACCCTTTATATGCCGCATCAATGCCAATCATGGCATCTAAAAGTGTAAATGACATTTGCCGGTGGGTTCGGGGGACAGATCAGGACCAGTGCGGCGCTACGACCGCATTTAGTTAAAATGGAAGCCAGAGGGCTTCTGCTTACCTCTGTACCTCGGGCAGACTGTACAAGTATAGTTGAGCTATGGTTTGGAACTGAACAGTACAAGCAATCGAATGATTGATTTTAATAGTCCCCAATGGGGACTTAAAAAGTGTATATAAAATAATAGAAAACCTAAACACCCCCTTTTGCTAACATTTAAAAACATTTAGCCCCTTAGGGACACAGTCCATTTTATTTTTGCATTTTCATTGTTTCCTCCTCGCCCGACCAAATGTACTTTGTAATGACATCATTTAACTATAAAATTTATGGCAAAACCAAAAAAAAAATATTTTTGAGGGAAAATAGAAAAGAAAACTGCAACTTTGCTAATTTTGAAAGGTTTTGTTTTCACACTGTAAATTTTACGGTAAATATTTACATAGAATTTTTTTTTTATTCTGTGGGTCAATAAGATTAAAATGATCCCCATTTTACATACTTTATATTAAAAACTTTTAAAAGAAAAAATAAGTGCCCAATTTGACCACCTATAACTTTTTCATTTTTCAGTATATGAGGCTGTATGAAGGCAAATTTTTTACCATGATCTGTAATTTTCATTGGTACCACCTTTGTGTATGTGTGACATTTTAATTGCTTTTTATAAAAAAATATTTGGAATGTGATGTAACACAAAAACAGCAATTTTGGACTTTTTTTTTTTTTTTTTTTTTTTTTTTTACATTTACGTTGTTCACTGTACGGAATAATTAACATTATACTTTGATAATTCAGACATTTACGCTGCACACACGCTGATACAAAATATGTTTATATATTTGATTTTTTTTTACGCTTTTTGCGGTAACATGGAAAAGGAGCCATTTAAATTTTTATTGGGGGGGGGGGTTTCACATTTTTTTTAAACTTTATATATTTTTGTAACTGTTTTTGTCCCCTCAATTGACTATTTATAGCAATCCATAGCTTGTTAATACTGTTCAGTGCTAAGCAAAGGCATAGCACTGATCAGTATGATCGCAATCATCTTAGGTCTGCTGGAAGGCAGTTGACGGGACCTTCGTCAGCCATCTTGGATGATCAGATCCCAGTGGTCTTTAAGGGGAAAAATAACCATAAATATATTTGGTATCGCTGTGGAAATGTCTGAACTATTAAAATATAATGTAAATGAAATCGCACAGTAAATGGCATCAGCCTTAAAAAAAACTGCTAGTTTTTGGTCACTTCATATATAAGAAAATAATCAATACTACAGAATATTCACCTACAGAATAAATCGGTGCATTTGCAAAAAGTATGTGTTTTCTGTGTGGGACTCAAAAACATGTTTTTCTATCCTCATAAGATGGTATTAGTGGAGGTCAAGGTTCAGAGACCCCCAGAATCATTAAACAAGGCTTAGAGATCTTTTTGGAGGAACAAGAATATCAACCTCTTTACACAGAATCAGATTGTGAGTTCCACATACGGCCATTAGTAATGCGTATAAATAAATTATTCGTTGATGTGAGGGATAAAGGATCAGAGTGTGAACTTACCGAACACGGTCAGATTGATCTGCGCTTGCTTGGAGCCATGTTTATTTTCTGCAACCAGAGTGTAGCAGCCGCAGTGTTCTTGCCGCGCAGAAGAGATGGTCAGTTTGCAGGTGTCCTCCGTCTTTTCTATCTTAATGAACTCACTCTCTTTAATCTAATGGTAAAAAGAGCAGAAAATGATGGGCAAAAAAAATAAGTGTCCCTCTGCTTCTCCCAGACATTGGGGGACATTTATCAAAGCATTTAGTAGGTTTCTTTTTTTGCTTAAAATTGTCGCAAAAAAGTCGCTCTTTTTTCTGCGACTTTTTGCATGTTCAGTGTCCTAAGCAAAAAATACAAATCTTGCTTACCAAAGCAAAAAGCGATTTTTGACTTGCAGTGGTCAGAGATTTATCAAGTGCGAAAGTCGCATTGCATGAAAAAAAGCTACTAAATTTACTCCAGCTCAGACATGGAGCAGAAAAAGCCGCTACCAAAGCAAAAAAAGAAAAAGTGCTTAAAAGGAGTAGTCCAGTGGTGAACAACTTATCCCCTATCCTAAGGATAGGGGATAAGTTTGAGATCGCGGGGGGTCCGACCACTGGGGCCCCCTGCGATCTCCTGTACGGGGCCCGACAGCCCGCGCGAATGGGGCGTGTCGACCCCCGCACGAAGCGGCGGCCGACACGCCCCCTCAATACAACTCTATGGCAGAGCCGACGCGCTGCCTTCGGCAATCTCCGGCTCTGCCATAGAGATGTATTGAGGGGGCGTGTCGGCCGCCGCTTCATGCGGAGGTCGACACCCGCTATCTGGCCGGAGAGCCTGGCCCCCGTACAGAGAGATCGTAGGGGGCCCCAGCGGTCGGACCCCCCGCGATCTCAAACTTATCCCCTATCCTTAGGATAGGGGATAAGTTTTTCACCACTGGACTACCCCTTTAAGTGAACGAAATTTATCAACAGGCTGAAAGCAGTTGATAAATAAGTCGCACATAAGCAAAAAAAAATAGTAAGAAAAAAATAACTAAAAAAAGGAATACATAAGCAAACATTGATAAATGTCCCCCATTATCTACACCAGTGTTTCCCAACCAGGGTGCCCCCAATTGTTGCAAAACTACAACTTCCAGCATGCCCAGACAGCCGAAGGCTGTCTGGGCATGCTGAAAGTTGTAGTTTTGCAACAAGGTGTAGATTTGCAACAGCTGGAGGCACCCTGGAACTTGTAGTTTTGCAACAGCTGGAGGCACCCTGGTTGAAAAACACTGTTCTAGAGACTAGTTCTCTAAACTGTGGACCACCAGCTGTTGCAAAACTACAACTCCCAGCAAGCCTGGACAGCCTGCTGAAAGTTGTAGTTTTGCAACAGCTGGAGGCACCCAGGTTGGGAAACACTAACCAACACACCCTCCAACATGACCATATAGCCAGTGACCATCACCCTATACTGCCCCAACAAATTCCTGTACAATCAGAACCACTTAATATACCCCGAAGATAATCCCTCCTATCTGCCCCCAAATCAATCTCTTCCATCAACATTAGGGTACGTGAACACAAACTATTAATATATTGGAAAAGTCCTAAAAGTAATCTTAAATTCTGCACCACATTTTGGACTACATTTTTCCCTGCATCATCGACGAGACAGACTGGGGCCTATACCAAAGTGTGAAACACCTCAAACACTGCACCAAAGCCAAATATTCCTCTGTTCAGGCCTCTAGCGATCGCTTCATTTGACTGCACTAACAACATTTTTCTATGGAGGCCATGAACAGCCCCTCATATATCTTTCCTTTAATAGGTTTGGAAGTATTTACCGTAATCACCTAGGTGATAATTTCTTACATTTTATCACCACATTTTATCTGGCACTGACAGTCATTAGAGAGTCATTGGAAACAAGACTAAGCTCTCTGAGGACTCGTGGGTGGAATCCATCTGGTCCCAGAATTTTGCCTACATTTGGAGCTTGATTAGTATGTCAGAAAGTTACCTCCTTCCTAAATTTCATCCACATGCATGAGATGGGCTGAGTCCCTCCAACCTTGCATAACAGCTCGACAGACTCTCCTGCTCGGACCTGCCTGTCTTCTGGGAACTGAAGGATCTGCGGCGGAGAAACTGCAGGAGAAACAAAATCAATTTTTTAAGACAAAAACAATATTTCTTCTAATCTCTTGCTCTATAATATTAAGGTTTACTTACAGTATAATCTACATACAGTTCCAGAAGCTTTTTGTATCCTGGGCTGAATATTTACCAGGACTCTCAGACCTTATTAAAATTGGTCTAAACCGCTGACGTAAGAACTCGGGATTGGACACAGGGTAATAGGTTTGACCTGTGATTGGTCGGACGTATAGAGGACAGGCTTTATTAACATTGTCCAGTATCACGTATTTATTAGACCTCACAAATACTGATCGGTCTGCATACATATTCAACTCAGCCACATGAATAGTGGTCATCCCTCATGAATAGTGGTCAGAATAGTGGTAATCCCACATGAATAGTGGTCATCCCTCATGAATAGTGGTCAGAATAGTGGTAATCCCACATGAATAGTGGTCATCCCTCATGAATAGTGGTCAGAATAGTGGTCATCCCACATGAATAGTGGTCAACCCTCATGAATAGTGGTCAACCCTCATGAATAGTGGTCAGCCCACATGAACAGTGGTCATCCCACATGAATAGTGGTCATCCCACATGAATAGTGGTCATCCCACATGAATAGTGGTCATCCCACATGAACAGTGGTCAGAATAGTGGTCATCCCACATGAATAGTGGTCATCCCACATGAACAGTGGTCATCCCACATGAACAGTGGTCATCCCACATGAACAGTGGTCATCCCACATGAATAGTGGTCATCCCACATGAATAGTGGTCATCCCACATGAATAGTGGTCAACCCTCATGAATAGTGGTCAGAATAGTGGTCATCCCACATGAACAGTGGTCATCCCACATGAACAGTGGTCATCCCACATGAACAGTGGTCATCCCTCAGGAATAGTGGTCATCCCACATGAACAGTGGTCATCCCACATGAACAGTGGTCATCCCACATGAATAGTGGTTATACCCCTTATGAATAGTGGTCATCCCACATGAATAGTGGTCATCCCTCATGAATAGTGGTAATAGCCTTTATGAATAGTGGTCGTCCCACATGAATAGTGGTCATCCCTCATGAATAGTGGTCATACCCCTTAAGAATAGTGGTCATACTTCATGAATAGTGGTTATACCCCTTAAGAATAGTGGTCATACTTCATGAATAGTGGTTATACCCCTTAAGAATAGTGGTCATACTTCATGAATATTGGCCATTCCGAATGAACAATGAAACACTGGATGTCCTGTATTCTGATTTTTCCAACACTGACATAGAAAGGACTTAGGAATTTTAGTAAATTTACATCTGGCCACCAATCTCATGGTAGGCATCAAAAGGGGCATAGATGTACAATGCATGGAAATACATTTTACCACTGCACTGTAGGAAAGGAGAGCATTGATCAAGTGATTTATTCTGATGCCATATTTGGAGATGGGGCAATTCGCATCAGCCTCAAAGAGTTTTTTTTTATTGCCTTCCTGGTCATCAACACAGTAGGGACACAATAGGGATATGGGTTGAACTTGATGGCTCCTTTTTTTAACATTATAAACTACTATGTAACAGTGGTGACTTCTCATTAAGAGTGGTTATCTCTTATCAATAGTGGCCATCCCTTATGAATAGTGATTATCCCTCATAAATAGTGGTCATACTTCATTAATATGGTCATACTTCATAAATATTGGCCATTCCTAATGAACAGTGGTCACCTCTCATCAAGGGTGGTCATCTGTTATGATTAGTGGCCGTCTCTCATGAACAGTGATTATCCCTCATGAATCGTGGTGATTTATCATTGATATTGGTTATCCTTCATCAATGGTGGCCATCCCTAATGGAATGTGGTCATCATTCATCAATATTGGTCATCCCTAATCAATACTGGTCATCAATATTGGTCATCCATAATTAATAATAATCATCCCTCATGAACAGTGATGATTCCTCGTGAATAGTGATTATCCATTATATACACTGGCTATCCTTCATGGACAGTGGTCATACTTCATGAATATTGATAATTTCTAATGAACAGTGTTAGTGTCTTAAGGAGAGTGGTCATCTCTCATCAATAAAGGTCATGCCTTATGAATAGTGGTCATCCCTCATAAACAATGCTCAATCTCATGAATAGTGGTTATGCATTATTAATATATGGTTGATCCTGAATAGAACAAACAAAATGATCAAATTACCCATAAAGCACAATTCTGTTGTCCTGATACATATACATTTTGGGAGATTTTAGGAACAAGCTATTCAACTGAAATAAGTTTGTAACCTTATTACACTTTGCCTTGGTCCTATATCTAAAAGGCACAGACAATGGACTCCATTCGAGTTCCAGTTGGGTCTCATACACATTGTATAGAGTTAACTAGGCTGAAGCTCAATTACTGGCTGAAAATAATTGTGGTGAGAACTGAACAATGTTGCAGTTGTCAAAGATATCGCTGAATTAAGGATTGGAAAAAATGATACAATGTTTCAGCGCAAGACAATTTTTCTACCTGATTTAAAGGGAGTCTTCTGAGGTGGCTTCCTCTTAATGAAGGCTTCATCTGGAAGGAAAGTGTAAGCACTTATTATAGATCTTATAGACCTCCCAGGAAGGGGTACAAGGGGGCTTACTATATCCTACATAGAAGGAAGGATTCAGCCAGGCATCGGCAAGCATGTTATCCCCAGATGGGACAGTCAAGACGTGCAATGGAGGGTTGTCCAATCCTGTGAAGCAGCAACAATGGCCTGCTCCATAAATGAACTCTATATTAGACATGAAGAATGATGAGATTAGTAGAAATGATGAGAAAGCTTGCCCAGAATGAGACTATGCTTGGAGGAGCCGACTCTCATTCAAACACAAGACAACCAAACATGGCCGCCTGATGTCACAAGATCAGCTGATGCAGCAGAGGCATCACAAGGAAGGCAGCAAGATGACATGATCCCCTGCAGGCAGCAATGATGAAGTTTAGATTATGATGTCATCACTGGTTATAATAGTGGGGACACGCATGCAATTAGAAGAAGAAGCTTTATTTAAGAACCTGATCTTCATGATAAGTCAGAGTTTTGGTAAAAAGTAACGAAGTAAGAGAATAAGTTATCAGGGATGAGGATGATGAAGATGATGATGAGGCTCAAAAGCTCGGAAGAAAATCCTCTACATGTTATAGGGTAAAGTGCATTATAAATAATAGCCCCAACAATTTTCCAAGCCCAAAGTAAAGGATACAACATCCCCAAAACATTCACATAAATGACAAAATAACATGATAAAATTGACTTCAGAGCTGAACAAGAATCGTCTTAATTCAGAGTGATTTGCGCTCGTGCGACACCATCAAAGGCTTCTGTTTAGTCTGGTGACTACTGATCCGGAATCATGAAACATTCAGTGTGACTGCTCTAGCGAAGCTGCATGCCGAGGGGGATCAGGAAACTTACTAGACATGAATCAAAAAGCTCCACATGGGGGAAAGACAGTGAAATTGGTGCAAATTAGTGAGCTCCTCGCTGGAGATAATCCTGATAAATATGTGATATAAGAACCGAGCCAAAACATTTCCATCTGAAGATCATACGGACAGCGGAGAAGCTCAGGGGGGCAACATCTGCAGTGACTCTGCATGTTCTTCCCGTGTCCTCATAATGTATCCTGATAGGTTAACTCACTCCGTATAAAACTGTCCTGGTGTGTGTCTGAGATACAGAGGTTAAACTGTAAACTCCTAGGGTCAGGGATGATGGGAGTGATACATTGTATGTGACAGGAGATTAGATTGTGAGCTCCTGGGGTCAGGGATGATGGGAGTGATACATTGTATGTGATAAGAGATTAGATTGTGAGCTCCTGGGGTCAGGGATGATGGGAGTGATACATTGTATGATAGGAGATTAGATTGTGAGCTCCTGGGGTCAGGGATGATGGGAGTGATACATTGTATGATAGATTAGATTGTGAGCTCCTGGGGTCAGGGATGATGGGAGTGATACATTGTATGATAGGAGATTAGATTGTGGGCTCCTGGGGTCAGGGATGATGGGAGTGATACATTGTATGTGATAGGAGATTAGATTGTGAGCTCCTGGGGTCAGGGATGATGGGAGTGATACATTGTATGGTAGGAGATTAGATTGTGAGCTCCTGGGGTCAGGGATGATGGGAGTGATACATTGTATGATAGGAGATTAGATTGTGAGCTCCTGGGGTCAGGGATGATGGGAGTGATACAGTGTATGATAGGAGATTAGATTGTGAGCTCCTGGGGTCAGGGATGATGGGAGTGATACAGTGTATGTGATAGGAGATTAGATTGTGAGCCCCTGGGGTCAGGGATGATGGGAGTGATACATTGTATGTGATAGGAGATTAGATTGTGAGCTCCTGGGGTCAGGGATGATGGGAGTGATACATTGTATGTGATAGGAGATTAGATTGTGAGCTCCTGGGGTCAGGGATGATGGGAGTGATACATTGTATGATAGGAGATTAGATTGTGAGCTCCTGGGGTCAGGGATGATGGGAGTGATACATTGTATGATAGGAGATTAGATTGTGAGCTCCTGGGGTCAGGGATGATGGGAGTGATACATTGTATGATTGGAGATTAGATTGTGAGCTCCTGGGGTCAGGGATGATGGGAGTGATACAGTGTATGATAGGACATTAGATTGTGAGCCCCTGGGGTCAGGGATGATGTGAGTGATACATTGTATGATAGGAGATTAGATTGTGAGCTCCTGGGGTCAGGGATGATGGGAGTGATACATTGTATATGATAGGAGATTAGATTGTGAGCTCCTGGGGTCAGGGATGATAGGAGTGATACATTGTATGTGATAGGAGATTAGATTGTGAGCTCCTGGGGTCAGGGATGATGGGAGTGATACATTGTATGATAGGAGATTAGATTGTGAGCTCCTGGGGTCAGGGATGATGGGAATGATACATTGTATGTGATAGGAGATTAGATTGTGAGCTCCTGGGGTCAGGGATGATGGGAGTGATACATTGTATGATAAGAGATTAGATTGTGAGCTCCTGGGGTCAGGGATGATGGGAGTGATACATTGTATGTGATAGGAGATTAGATTGTGAGCCCCTGGGGTCAGGGATGATGGGAGTGATACATTGTATGTGATAGGAGATTAGATTGTGAGCTCCTGGGGTCAGGGATGATGGGAGTGATACATTGTATGATTGGAGATTAGATTGTGAGCTCCTGGGGTCAGGGATGATGGGAGTGATACAGTGTATGATAGGACATTAGATTGTGAGCCCCTGGGGTCAGGGATGATGGGAGTGATACATTGTATGTGATAGGAGATTAGATTGTCAGCTCCTGGGGTCAGGGATGATGGGAGTGATACATTGTATGATAGGAGATTAGATTGTGAGCTCCTGGGGTCAGGGATGATGGGAGTGATACATTGTATGTGATAGGAGATTAGATTGTGAGCCCCTGGGGTCAGGGATGATGGGAGTGATACATTGTATGTGATAGGAGATTAGATTGTGAGCTCCTGGGGTCAGGGATGATGGGAGTGATACATTGTATGATTGGAGATTAGATTGTGAGCTCCTGGGGTCAGGGATGATGGGAGTGATACAGTGTATGATAGGACATTAGATTGTGAGCCCCTGGGGTCAGGGATGATGGGAGTGATACATTGTATTTGATAGGAGATTAGATTGTCAGCTCCTGGGGTCAGGGATGATGGGAGTGATACATTGTATGATAGGAGATTAGATTGTGAGCTCCTGGGGTCAGGGATGATGGGAGTGATACATTGTATGTGATAGGAGATTAGATTGTGAGCTCCTGGGGTCAGGGATGATGGGAGTGATACATTGTATGTGATAGGAGATTAGATTGTGAGCTCCTGGGGTCAGGGATGATGGGAGTGATACATTGTATGATTGGAGATTAGATTGTGAGCTCCTGGGGTCAGGGATGATGGGAGTGATACAGTGTATGATAGGACATTAGATTGTGAGCCCCTGGGGTCAGGGATGATGGGAGTGATACATTGTATGTGATAGGAGATTAGATTGTCAGCTCCTGGGGTCAGGGATGATGGGAGTGATACATTGTATGATAGGAGATTAGATTGTGAGCTCCTGGGGTCAGGGATGATGGGAGTGATACATTGTATGTGATAGGAGATTAGATTGTGAGCCCCTGGGGTCAGGGATGATGGGAGTGATACATTGTATGATAGGAGATTAGATTGTGAGCTCCTGGGGTCAGGGATGATGGGAGTGATACATTGTATGTGATAGGAGATTAGATTGTGAGCTCCTGGGGTCAGGGATGATGGGAGTGATACATTGTATGTGATAGGAGATTAGATTGTGAGCTCCTGGGGTCAGGGATGATGGAAGTGATACATTGTAGTAGTGTCCAATAGGAAAATACGCATTGTGTTTATAGGGAAAATGAATATTCTGACTGATGACAATATCTGCACTACACATGCAACAGGAACCTGAGTAAACCATTAATAATCCTATATCAAGATATGTTTATGTCATGAGGGCGCTATGATGCTGACGTCCTAAGAAAAAACAGGTTTATGGGACTGTGCAGCATCTTCTCCCGGGATGCATTACTCTATGAACATATGTGCAGCGGCTTCCAATAGTTGAGCTCTCTGTCTGTAGAGTCTTCGTGTTGGGGTCTGCTTCCATAAAAGGCAGGTCCGTCACCCACTCAAGAAAATGCTTCCCAGCACATTGTGGGGAGGACCCTCAATAAATTCCCATTGAGATATTTATGGAGAAGACTCAGCACTTTCCAAGACATAATGCCATATTTAGACGATCGCATGAAGAAAAAAGCCAGCGCGCATCGTTCAGTAGCTTTAACATGTCATAATCCTTTGTAACATTTATTGTGGAATTTCAAGTTAAGATTAATGGTGAATCGTAAGGAAACACTCAAGACAAATGCTGGGACGTATCTGCAAAAAGGGGAAGAATGCAGAAAAGGTTCTAGGCTTACTACCCTCTAAAAAATAAAAAGATGAGGGCACAGGAGCTATTCTAATACTTCCCCCTATATACAAGAATATAACTACTGTAATACTGCTCCTATATACAAGAATATAACTACTATAATACTGCTCCTATATACAAGAATATACCTACTATAATACTGCTCCTATATACAAGAATATAACTACTATAATACTGCTCCTATATACAAGAATATAACTACTATAATACTGCTCCTATATACAAGAATATAACTACTATAATACAGCTCCTATATACAAGAATATAACTACTATAATACTGCTCCTATATACAAGAATATAATTACTATAATACTGCTCCTATATACAAGAATATAACTACTATAATACTGCTCCTATATACAAGAATATAACTACTATAATACTTCCCCCTATATACAAGAATATAACTACTATAATACTGCTCCTGTATACAAGAATATAACTACTATAATACTGCCCTCTATATACAAGAATATAACTACTATAATACTTCCCCCTATATACAAGAATATAACTACTATAATACTGCTCCTATATACAAGAATATAACTACTATAATACTTCCCCCTATATACAAGAATATAACTACTGTAATACTGCTCCTATATACAAGAATATAACTACTATAATACTGCTCCTATATACAAGAATATAACTACTATAATACTGCTCCTATATACAAGAATATAACTACTATAATACTGCCTCCTATATATACAAGAATATAACTACTATAATACTGCTCCTATATACAAGAATATAACTACTATAATACTGCTCCTATATACAAGAATATAACTACTATAATACTGCCTCCTATATACAAGAATATAACTACTATAATACTGCTCTTATATACAAGAATATAACTACTATAATACTGCCCCTATATACAAGAATATAACTACTATAATACTGCTCCTATATACAAGAATATATCTACTATAATACTGCTCCTATATACAAGAATATAACTACTATAATACTGCTCCTATATACAAGAATATAACTACTATAATACTGCTCCTATATACAAGAATATAACTACTATAATACTGCTCCTATATACAAGAATATAGCTACTATAATACTGCCCCCTATATACAAGAATATAACTACTATAATACTGCTCCTATATACAAGAATATAACTACTATAATACTGCTCCTATATACAAGAATATAACTACTATAATACTGCTCCTATATACAAGAATATAACTACTATAATACTGCTCCTATATACAAGAATATAACTACTATAATA
This sequence comes from Hyla sarda, assembly GCF_029499605.1. Classification (NCBI taxonomy): domain Eukaryota; kingdom Metazoa; phylum Chordata; class Amphibia; order Anura; family Hylidae; genus Hyla; species Hyla sarda. Next base: position 10,028,986 of record NC_079196.1, on the reverse strand, counting down.
CTGCTCCTATATACAAGAATATAACTACTATAATACTGCTCCTATATACAAGAATATAACTACTATAATACTGCTCCTATATACAAGAATATAACTACTATAATACTGCTCCTATATACAAGAATATAACTACTATAATACTGCCCTCTATATACAAGAATGTAACTACTATAATACTGCTCCTATATACAAGAATAAAACTAATATAACACTACCTCCTATATACAAGAATATAACTACTATAATACTGCTCCTATATACAAGAATATAACTACTATAATACTGCTCCTATATACAAGAATATAACTACTATAATACTGCTCCTATATACAAGAATATAACTACTATAATACTGCTCCTATATACAAGAATATAACTACTATAATACTGCTCCTATATACAAGAATATAACTACTATAATACTGCTCCTATATACAAGAATATAACTACTATAATACTGCTCCTATATACAAGAATATAACTACTATAATACTGCCTCCTATATACAAGAATATTACTACTATAATACTGCTCCTATATACAAGAATATAACTACTATAATACTGCTCCTATATACAGGAATATAACTACTATAATACTGCTCCTATATACAAGAATATAACTGCTATAATACTGCCCTTATATACAAGAATATAACTATTATAATACTGCTCCTATATACAAGAATATAACTACTATAATACTGCCTCCTATATACAAGAATATAACTACTATAATACTGCCTCCTATATACAAGAATATAACTACTATAATACTGCTCCTATATACAAGAATATAACTACTATAATACTGCTCCTATATATACTGCTCTTTATAGAGAAGAATATATTTGAAGACATTTCTGGCTGTAATTTCTGGTCTTTATATTGTATTTATTAGATCCTTACATTTTTCTCATTCTTGTTGTGATAAATGAAATAAGAAAGAATTAATAATAATAACACTTTTTCTTGTCGTTCCTACTGTGCCGTGGTTTCATGGTTCTTGCTGTCGCTGTGTTTCCCAGGTATTTGCTCTGCTCAGGATCTGGCGCTGACAGTATATATACAGATGTCACCCGGAGAGTAATCTCTTGCTCACTGTACTTTCCGTGGTGAGAGGTGGATTCTCTACAGTAGCGGCAACAAGATGAAGGCTTCTCTCCCCGCACACTTTACCATAACGCTCTGTTTATACAGGACAAGTTTCCATTGTGCCAGAAATGCAAAATGTGACACTTAAAAGCAATAAAAGAACATTCTGCGCAATCAGACGGCGGCGAGACAAAGAGGTGAAACATGGAAGCGCTCACAGCGATTACATAATGACCGCACAGAAGAAGAGGATGAAACAGCTCGTCCTGCCCTATACTTATAAAATTTTATGTTGAATAAGGAAAAATTCTAAAACTTTATATAAAACTTTCTAATAGACTTTGTGTTTCAGTTTCTCCTGTCCTGATACTTTGTTACAATGTATCAGTTCACTATAAATAAACACAGCTGAGCATGTTCTGCCCAGACAATGCGCCTGCAGGAATCATCAGGGTTATGTGTGATCCTGCAGACCGACAGCAAACAAGAAAGCAGCAGAACTGTGAATGCAGCTCTGGATGATACAAGAGAATGCACCTAAAGGGAACAATAAGTAGAAAATAATCAGATCATCAGATAGCAGATCTACAGTTCAGCAACATAGAAGACAAATATGGAGACTAGTACAAAGTAATATCACAGATCTCCAGGTTTTACATGTGGCTCTCGGGGCCCCTGCCTGGGACCCCAAGCTATTAGCATCTGAATAGAGTTAGGGCAATAAATGGCAGCAGAGACAAAGCTCTTGGGCTAGGACTGTAAGACTTGTAGAAAACACAAGGCCATTAACTCAAGACCATAAGACTAGCAACTGGCACCAGACACTTGTGACAGGACTATTTCAGTGCTAACTTTTACCAGGCTCCTAGGTCAGGACCATATGATTGGAAAAAGACACAAGACCATTGAACCAAGCCCAATAGACCATATACCTGGCAGAAGACAAGTCGCCATCAGGTCAGAACCCCATGACTGGCACCTTACACCAGGGCCTTTGTATAGGACCATATAACTGGCAGCTGGTCTTGGGTCAGAACTATATAACTAGCAGATAGTGCCAGGCTCTTAAAATAACAATATATGAATAGCAACTGGTAGGACCATACAACTAGCAGCTGGCACCAGGCTGTTGATCATTACTATACGACTAACAGCTAGTATCCGGCTCTTTGGTTGTGACCATAAGACTGGCAGTTGGCACCAGGCTCTTTGGTCAGGGCCATATGACTAGCAGCTAGCACCCGGCAAATTGGTCAGGACCATATGACTAGCAGCAGGCTCTTGGGTCAGGACCACATAACCAACAGCTGGCACCAGGCTCTTGGGTCAGGACCACATAACCAACAGCTGGCACCAGGCTCTTGGGTCAGGACCACATAACCAACAGCTGGCACCAGACTTTTGGGTCGGAAGCATATGACACTAGGCTCTTACACTGGTGCTGCGCAGTTCTTTGCAGAAGTTAACATTTTTGGAAAACCCTCTCTGAATATTAACCCTTTTATACTGTCCTAATCACAATAATGATCTCGGAGCAAAGTCTGATACTCTGGTGAAAGGGAACAAAGAAATCCTGAACGACACATTTTGGCAAACATACATTACGGATAAGAGTCTTCCCTGGACTGAGATCCCACAACGATGCACTATTACTAGACAGGGTACACTGCAACTCAGCGATCCATGATTTATAAGATGTGGAGGAGACAAGTTTGTCAGTACTGAAGAGGTTAAATATTAGGCCCCCCCAGATCTACTGCCCCCACACAGGATGTTCACATGACCCGACAGGAGGGTTAAGGAAACACATGGAAGTCATCTCCAGAAATGGGACAGAAGGGCAGCTCCACTGATCTCTGGGTGGTGTCCAGAAAGGGAACCATTCAACCTCAGACTGTCTGCGTACGAGTGAGAACTGACCCCGCTAACAAAGCAAGAAGCGACATGTATAACAGAACAAGAAACAACCTCTATAATAGATCAAGAACCAGCCCCCTATAAGAGAGCGAGAACCGACCTGTGTAATAGAGGAAGAACCGAACTCTGTAACAGAACAAGAACCAACCTCTATAATAGATCAAGAACCAGCCCCCTATAATAGAGCGAGAACCGACCTGTGTAATAGAGGAAGAACCGAACTCTGTAACAGAACAAGAACCAACCTCTATAATAGATCAAGAACCAGCCCCCTATAATAGAGCGAGAACCGACCTGTGTAATAGAGGAAGAACCGAACTCTGTAACAGAACAGAAACCAACCTCTATAATAGATCAAGAACCAGCCCCCTATAATAGAGTGAGAACCAACCTCTGTAATAGAGGAAGAACCGAACTCTGTAACAGAACAAGAACCAACCTCTATAATAGAGCGAGAACCAACCTCTGTAATAGAGCGAGAACCGACCTCTGTAACAGAATAAGAACTAACCTCTATAATAGAGCAAGAACCGACCTCTGTAACAGAACAGAAACCAACCTCTATAATAGAGCGAGAACCGACCTCTGTAACAGAACAGAAACCAACCTCTATAATAGATCAAGAACCAGCCCCCTATAATAGAGCGAGAACCAACCTCTGTAATAGAGGAAGAACCGAACTCTGTAACAGAACAAAAACCAACCTCTATAATAGAGCGAGAACCAACCTCTGTAATAGAGGAAGAACCGAACTCTGTAACAGAACAAGAACCAACCTCTATAATAGAGCGAGAACCGACCTCTGTAACAGAATAAGAACTAACCTCTATAATAGAGCGAGAACCAACCTTTGTAACAGAATAAGAACCAACCTCTATAATAGAGCGAGAACCGACCTCTGTAACAGAATAAGAGCTAACCTCTATAATAGAGCGAGAACCAACCTCTGTAACAGAATAAGAACCAACCTTTATAATAGAGCGAGAACCGACCTCTGTAACAGAATAAGAACTAACCTCTATAATAGAGCGAGAACCGACCTCTGTAACAGAATAAGAACTTACCTCTATAATAGAGCGAGAACCGAGCTCTGTAACAGAACAAGAACCAACCTCTATAATAGAGCGAGAACAGACCTCTGTAATAGAGGAAGAACAGACCTCTGTAACAAAGGAAGAAACAACCTCTATAATAGATCAAGAACCAGCCCCTTATAATAGAGCGAGAACCAACCTCTATAATAGAGCGAGAACCGACCTCTGTAACAGAACAGAAACAAACCTCGATAATAGAACGAAAATCGACCTCTGTAATAGAATAAGAACAAACCTCTATAATAGAGCGAGAACCGACCTCTGTAACAGAACAAAAACCAAACTCTATAATAGAGCGAGAACCGACCTCTGTAACAGAATAAGAACTAACCTCTATAATAGAGCAAGAACCGACCTCTGTAACAGAACAGAAACCAACCTCTATAATAGAGCGAGAACCGACCTCTGTAACAGAACAGAAACCAACCTCTATAATAGAGCGAGAACCGACCTCTGTAACAGGGCGAGGACTGTCCTCTGTAACCAGACGAGAACCGACCTCTATAATACAGCGAGAACCGACGTCCATAGTAGAGCCAGATTCGACCTCTATAATAGAGTGAGAACTGACCTCTATAATAGATTGACAAACGACCTCTATAATAGATATAGAACCGACCTCTATAATAGTTTGAGAACCAACCTCTATAATAGATTGAGAACCAACGTCCATAATAGATTGAGAACTGACCTCTATAATAGATTGAGAACCAACGTCCATAATAGATTGAGAACTGACCTCTATAATAGATTGAGAACCAACGTCCATAATAGATTGAGAACTGACCTCTATAATAGATTGAGAACTGACCTCAATAATAGATTGAGAACCAACATCTATAATAGATTGAGAACCAACGTCCATAATAGATTTAGAACCAACGTCTATAATAGATTGAGAACTGACCTCTATAATAGATTGAGAACTGACCTCTATAATAGATTGAGAACCAGCGTCCATAATAGATTGAGAACCAACATTCATAATAGATTGAGAACCAACGTCTATAATAGATTGAGAACTGACCTCTATAATAGATTAAGAACCAACGTCCATAATAGATTGAGAACTGACCTCTATAATAGATTGAGAACTGACCTCTATAATAGATTGAGAACCAACGTCCATAATAGATTGAGAACCAACGTCCATAATAGATTGAGAACCAACATCCATAATAGATTGAGAACCAACGTCTATAATAGATTGAGAACTGACCTCTATAATAGATTGAGAACCAACGTCCATAATAGATTGAGAACCAACGTCCATAATAGACTGAGAACCAACATCCATAATAGATTGAGAACCAATGTCCATAATAGATTGAGAACTGAACTCTATAATAGATTGAGAACCAACGTCCATAATAGATTGAGAACCAAGGTACATAATAGATTGAGAACCAATGTCTATAATAGATTGAGAACCAACGTCCATAATAGATTGAGAACTGACCTCTATAATAGATTGAGAACCAACGTCCATAATAGATTGAGAACCAACGTCCATAATAGATTGAGAACCAACGTCCATAATAGATTGAGAACCAACGTCCATAATAGATTGAGAACCAACGTCCATAATAGATTGAGAACTGACCTCTATAATAGATTGAGAACCAACGTCCATAATAGATTGAGAACCAACGTCCATAATAGACTGAGAACCAACGTCCATAATAGATTGAGAACCAACGTCTATAATAGATTGAGAACTGAACTCTATAATAGATTGAGAACCAACGTCCATAATAGATTGAGAACCAATGTCTATAATAGATTGAGAACCAACGTCTATAATAGATTGAGAACCAACGTCCATAATAGATTGAGAACCAACGTCCATAATAAATTGAGAACAAACGTCCATAATAAATTGAGAACTGACCTCTATAATAGATTGAGAACAAACATCTATAATAGATTGAGAACCAACGTTCATAATAGATTAAGAACTGACATCTATAATAGATTTTGAACCAACGTCTATAATAGATTAAGAACTCACCTCTATAATAGACTGAGAACCAACGTAAATAATAGATTGAGAACTGACATCTATAATAGATTGAGAACCAACGTCTATAATAGATTGAGAACTGACCTCAATAATAGATTGAGAACCAATGTCCATAATAGATTGAGAACCAACGTCCATAATAGATTGAGAACTGACCTCTATAATAGATTGAGAACCAGCATCCATAATAGAATGAGAACCAACGTCTATAATAGATTGAGAACTGACCTCAATAATAGATTGAGAACCAATGTCCATAATAGATTGAGAACCAACGTCCATAATAGATTTAGAACCAACGTCTATAATAGAGTGAGAACCAACAACAGCAATAGATCTAGGATTAACCTTCCTAATAGAGTGGAAAACTAATCTTAGTTACAGTGCAGAAACAGACTTTCATAGCAGAGTGAAAACCAACCTCTGTAATAGAGCTAGAACCCACCTAATAGAGATAAAACCAACCTCTGTAATAGAGCTAGAACCCACCTAATAGAGATAAACCAACCTCTGTAATAGAGCTAGAACCCACCTAATAGAGATAAAACCAACCTCTCTAATAGAGCTAGAACCCACCTAATAGAGATAAAACCAACCTCTGTAATAGAGCTAGAACCCACCTAATAGAGATAAAACCAACCTCTGTAATAGAGCTTGAACCCACCTAATAGAGATAAAACCAACCTCTGTAATAGAACTAGAACAAACCTCTGTAAGGCTGGGTTCACACTACGATTTGTAACTACGGTTCCCGCATACGGCTGGGAGGAGGGAGCGGGGCTTAATCGCCACGCCCGCACTCAGCCGTATAGGGGAACCGTATTTAATGCATGTCTATGAGCCGACTGGAGGCTGCTTTTTCGACCATATGCGGTTTCCCGACCGCAGGCAAAAACGTGGTAGACCCCGTTTTTGCCTGCGGTCGGGAAACCGCATACGGCCGAAAACGCAGCCGACCAGAGGCTGCGGTTCAATCCGGTCGGCTCATAGACATACATTAAATACGGTTCTCCTATACGGCTGAGTGCGGGCACCTCAATTAAGCACCGCCCCCCCTCCTCCCAGCCGTATACGGGAACCGTAGTTACAAATCGTAGTGTGAACCCAGCCTAATAGAGCTAGAACCAATCCCCCTAACAGAGAAAGAGCAAACCTAAGTTATGGAGCTAGAACCAACCTCAGATATAGAGAGAAAACCAACCTCCATGAAAGCTCGAACTGATTATCATGAAAGAACTAGAACAGACCGGAGCAAAGGAGAAGACAACCAAGCTCAGAGACATAGAACAGACCTCTGTAAGAGAACTAGAAACAGAGCTAGAACTGACTTCTGTAATAGAGAGAACCACCCTCTGTATTAGCGAGCACTGACCTCAATAACAGACCTCTTTAACAGTACCAGAACCGATATTTAAAAAAAAAAAAAATTCCCAGATAATACATAACCTGTGTCATTTGTATTTCCATGATGTAATATATATATATATATATATATATATATATATATATATATATATATATATATATATATATCTTATTGTTCTTGATGACTCTCCGGATTCCCTGCACTGATTCTGCATGCTCGCTTCATGGTATTTGCAGTGAGGGGGTCACTTACTTTCTGACGTGATGCCAGGTGCAGCATTGCTTTTAGGCTTCTTAGTTTTCGTTATCTTGGTTTTATCTGAAGTATCTGAAACAAAACAAAGAACAATTCTGAGAAGAAGAGACACAAAAGTGAGCGGCGAGGATAACAATGAGGAATCAGGTGAAGGAACGTCAGACAGCTGGAGAGATCAGCAGTAATCCCGCAGCCGGGCATCACATTCGGACAGGTGCCTCATTCCTTGGACAGACCGTGACATCACGAGACTGGAATATCCACACAGACTAAAGGGGACTACACTAGACAGCATGCAGTCCTATGTAAATAAAACTCAATCACTGAAAAGTTCTGCGACTAATGCTTGAAAAATTTTATTTTTCAGAGAGTGTACTGTTTAGTTCATAACTCACTCAGTGATTCCATTCACTGACAGCAAGTAAAGACTTCTCTTGAAAATAAAGAGGAGGTAAGACAAAGTCTGTTTGAAGACTAAAATTAAAGGGGTACTCCGCCCCTAGACACTTAAGATGTCTGACTGCGTTAGATCCGGCCATTGGGACCCCCCCCCCCCCGCGATCTCTGGGACGACACCCTGGCGTTCTGAACATTTATGTTGTGATGTCACGCCATGCCCCCTCCCATAGACATGAATGGAGTGGCGTGGCATGGCACCATGACCATGGCCGCCTGAAACAGGCGTTCTGAGCAATCACACCCCCTCCCATAGACATGAATGGAGGGGCGTGGCATGGCACCACGACTGCCTGCCCTATGTGTCTGGGGGCAGAGTACCCCTTTAAGTAAACTCAGACACAGGATGCAGAAAACTAAGGGAATATTGTACAGATAAAAAAGTACAGAGGGGGAGATAATCCATACAGATTGGGCCAGAAATCTGTTGCAATATGACTGGCATCGCATTTGAAATGTGTTTTAGATATTTTTGCCCCTCACATGACAAGGAGGAGTGGTTTACTGGAAATGGAATTTACTTTTGTATAAGGGGGAGTGGTTTACTGGAAAAATGGGAGTTACTTTTGTAAAAGGGGGAGTGGTTTACTGGAAATGGAAGTTACTTTTGTATAAGGGGGAGTGGTTTACAGGAAAGTGGGAGTTACTTTTGTAAAAGGGGGAGTGGTTTACTGGAAATGGAAGTTACTTTTGTATAAAGGGGAGTGGTTTATTGGAAATGGAAGTTACTTTTGTATAAGGGGGAGTGGTTTACTGGAAAAATGGGAGTTACTTTTGTATAAGGGGGAGTGGTTTACAGGAAAGTGGGAGTTACTTTTGTATAAGGAGGAGTGGTTTACTGGAAATGGAAGTTACTTTTGTATAAGGGGGAGTAGTTTACAGGAAAGTGGGAGTTACTTTTGTATAAGGGGGAGTGGTTTACTGGGAATATGGGAGTTACTTTTGTATAAGGTGGAGTAATTTACAGTAAAGTGGGAGTTACTTTTGTATAAGGGAGAGTGGTTTACTAGAAAACGGGAGTTACTTTTGGATAAGGGAAATGGTTTACTGGAAATGGGAGTTACTTTTGTATAAGGGGGAGTGGTTTACTAGAAAATGGGAGTTACTTCTGTATAAGGGGGAGTGGTTTACTGGGAAAATTGGAGTTACTTTTTTATAAGGGGGAGTGGTTTACTAGAAAATGGGAGTTACTTTTGTATAAGGGGGAGTGGTTTACTGGGAAAATGGGAGTTACTTTTGTATAAGGGGGAGTGGTTTACTGGAAAAGGGGAGTTACTTTTGTATAAGGGGGAGTGGTTTACGAGAAAACAGAAGTTACTTTGGTATAAGGGGAGCGGTTTACTGGAAACCAGGACTTTTGTTTAAGGGGAGTAATTTACTTGAAATGGGAGTTACTTTGGTGTAAGGAGGTATGGTTTAAACTTGTCAAAAATGTGCCACATTTTGACACATTTTTGGTGTATAACTAAGCCAAATAATCAATGGTGCAAATAGACTAGACTGTCTAAAGGGAATAAATTACATTTTTCAGGGTACTTTTTGACGGGTTTTGTGCCTATTTTTTTTGCTACATAGCACATGTGTTTGATTTTGTGCCATGCAATCTAAAACCTGAATGCCCCATAATATCTACACGGGGAATTTTTTATTAAAATCCTGCATTTTTTGGCACAACAAGTGGTGGATTGCTGGGCCACAGCATTTTGAAACTGCTGGAAAAATAGATATTTTTGAACAAGAAAAAGTCTGCAAAGCACCAATATTACAGTGTGCGCCACTTTCATAAGTTAGGAAGCCAGAATCCACTTTGATGCTACTGTAAAAGCTGCAGATTTTTTGCAGGGAAAAACTCTGTGGAAAATTTGTGGTCGTACCCTAAAACTAACTACCCTAAATCTAAGTCATTAAAACACTGGAATAGCAACAAAGGACTCACAATACGGGTTCGACAACCTCAGGGCCCCACACAGTCCACTCAGCCACATAAGAAGTAAAATGACCTCTACTATCTGCACAATAATGTGACCCTGCTTGATGATACATATACAGATCTATATAACACATTATTATTGTGTATAGTTTATATAACAAATTATTTTTGTGTATGGTCTAGATAACATGCTATTACCGTGTATAGTGTATATAACGCACTATTTCTGTGTATAGTCTATATAACGTATTATTGTGGATAATATATATATATATATATATATATATATATATATATATATATATATAACACACTATTACTGTTTATAGTATATATAACGCACTATTACCGTGTATAGTGTATATAACGCACTATTTCTGTGTATAGTCTATATAACGTATTATTATTGTGGATAATATATATATAACACACTATTATTGTTTGTAGTATATATAACGCACTATTATTGTGTATAGTCTATATAACACACTATTATTGCTTATAGTCTATATAACGCACTATTACTGTGTATAGTCTATATAATGCACTATTATTTTGTATAGTATATATAACGCACTATTACTGTGTATAATCTATATAATGCACTATTATTTTGTATAGTATATATAACGCACTATTACTGTGTATAATCTATATAATGCACTATTATTTTGTATAGTATATATAAAGCATTATTACTGTGTATAGTCTTTATATCTCATTATTATTGCGTATGGTCTATATAACACACTAATATTGTATATAGTCTATATAACGCGCTATTATTGTGTGTAGTATATATAATGCACTATTACTGTGTATAGTCTATATAATGCACTATTATTTTGTATAGTATATATAACGCACTATTACTGTGTATAGTCTATATAATGCACTATTATTTTGTATAGTATATATAACGCACTATTACTGTGTATAGTCTTTATAACTCATTATTATTGTGTACGGTCTAAAGAACACACTAATATTGTACATAGTCTATTTAACGCGCTATTACTGTGTATATGTATATGATGCGCAATTATCATGTATAGTCTATATAATGCAATATGATGGTGTGCAGTCTATTGGCGGTTATGTGGACATTCCAGGTAAAGTGTCTGCACCCAGGACACCCAGGTCACTTACCTTCTACAGTCACATTACAGGTGCACTCGGCTTTTCCAGCTGAATTCTCAGCTAAACATTTATACTGCCCCTCATCCTCAGGGAAGGTCTTTTCAATGGTGAGAGAACATAAGGAGCCTGCAAGACAGGAGAAAGGCTTAGATACATGGCTCGGCAGACATGTCACACATTATATTAGATCCAGCTGCTCAGTAGACAGTATCACACATGACAGGATTAGATACACAAGCTTAGTACACAGAATCACACATGATAGTAATTATATACACTGCTCAAAAAAATAAAGGGAACACTAAGATAACACGTCCTAGATCTGAATGAATGAACTAATCGTATAAAATACTTTCCTCTTTACATAGTTGAATGCGCTGACAACAAAATCACACAAAAATTATCAATGGAAATCAAATGTATCAACCCCTGGAGGTCTGGATATGGAGTCACACTCAAAATCACAGTGGAAAACCCCACTACAGGCTGATCCAACTTTATGTAATGTCCTTAAAGGAGTAGTCCAGTGGTGATTCAGTGGTGAGCAACTTATCCCCTATCCTAAGGATAGGGGATAAGTTGCAGATCGCGGGGGGTCCGACCGCTGGGGCCCCCTGCGATCTCCTGTACGGAGCCCCGACAGCCCGCGGGAAGGGGGCGTGTCGACCTCCGCACGAGGCGGCGGCCGACACGCCCCCTCAATACAACTCTATGGCAGAGCCGAAGCGCTGCCTTCGGCAATCTCCGGCTCTGCCATAGAGATGTATTGAGGGGGCGTGTCGGCCGCCGCCTCGTGCGGGGGTCAACACCCGATATCTCGGCGGAGAGCCGGGGCCCCGTACAGAGAGATCGCAGGGGGCCCCAGCGGTCGGACCCCCTGCGATCTCAAACTTATCCCCTATCCTTAGGATAGGGGATACGTTTTTCACCACTGGACTACCCCTTTAATACAAGTCCCAATGAGGCTCAGTAGTGTGTGTGGCCTCCACGTGCCCGTATGACCTCCCTACAACGCCTGGGTATGGTCCTGATGAGGTGGGGGATGGTCTCCTGAGGGATGTCCTCCCAGACCTGGACTAAAGCATCCACCAACTCCTGGACAGTCTGTGGTGGATGGAGCGAGACATCCCAGATGTGCTCAATCGGATTCAGGGGAACGGGCGGCCAGTCCATAGCATCAATGCCTTCCTCTTGTAGGAACTGCTGACACACTCCAGCCACATGAGGTCTAGCATTGTCTTGTATTAGGAGGAACCCAGGGCCAACCGCACCAGCATATGGTCTCACAAGGGGTCTGAGGATCTCATCTCGGTACCTAATGGCAGTCAGGCTACCTCTGGCAAGCACATGGAGGGCTGTGCGGCCCCCCAAAGAAATGCCACCCCACACCATTACTGACCCACCGCCAAACCGGTCATGCTGGAGGATGTTGCAGGCAGCAGAATGTTCTCCACGGCGTCTCCAGACTCTGTCACGTCTGTCACATGTGCTCAGTGTGAACCTGCTTTCATCTGTGAAGAGTACATTTGCCTATCTTGGTGTTCTCTGGCAAATGCCAAAAGTCCTGCACGGTGTTGGGCTGTAAGCACAACCACCACCTGTGGACGTCGGGCCCTCATACCACCCTCATGGAGTCTGTTTCTGACCGTTTGAGTGGACACATAAACATTTGTGACCTGCTGGAGGTCATTTTGTAGGGCTCTGGCAGTGCTCCTCCTGCTCCTCCTTGCACAAAGCTGGAGGTAGCGGTCCTGTTGCTGGGTTTTAGTCCTCCTACAGCCTCCTCCACGTCTCCTGATGTTGCATTACTTATGATAAGATTTAATATGCAACTCAATAGACAGCATCACATATGATTAGATTAGATACAGTACCTCAGCAGGCAGTAACCCATGTGATTAAACTAGATACAGTACCTCAGCAGGCAGTATCCCATGTGATTAGATTAGATACAGTACCTCAGCAGGCAGTATCCCATGTGATTAGATACAGCACCTCAGCAGGCAGTATCCCATGTGATTAGATTAGATACAACACCTCAGCAGGCAGTATCCCATGTGATTAGATTAGATACAGCACCTCAGCAGGCAGTATCCCATGTGATTAGATACAGCACCTCAGCAGGCAGTATCCCATGTGATTAGATACAGCACCTCAGCAGGCAGTATCCCATGTGATTAGATTAGATACAGCACCTCAGCAGGCAGTATCCCATGTGATTAGATTAGATACAGCACCTCAGCAGGCAGTATCTCATGTGATTAGATACAGCACCTCAGCAGGCAGTATCCCATGTGATTAGATACAGCACCTCAGCAGGCAGTATCCCATGTGATTAGATACAGCACCTCAGCAGGCAGTATCCCATGTGATTAGATTAGATACAGCACCTCAGCAGGCAGTATCACATATAGTTAGATTATATACAGCACCTCAGCAGGCAGTATCCCACGTGATAAGATACAGCACCTCCGCAGGCAGTATCCCATGTGATTAGATTAGATACAGCACCTCAGCAGGCAGTATCCCACGTGATAAGATACAGCACCTCTGCAGGCAGTATCACATATAGATAGATTAGATACAGCACCTCTGCAGGCAGTATCACATATAGATAGATTAGATACAGCACCTCAGCAGGCAGTATCACATATAGATAGATTAGATACAGCGCCTCAATCCCTCAATCAATATCACTGTAATGTAACGATCAGAATGTGTATAAGTCTTGGTATAAGTGTTTGCTGACGCTGGACACAGATGATCTTTGTGGATCTTGCCGTCTTGGACAGGATGCATTGTTGTCTATGAGGGATTTTTCAGTCCCCTGGGGGCGAACAGTCTCACAGCTGACTTTAGAGCTGAGATAAAAGCAGCAGGCTGGGAGTTGTAGTTCTACAGATGCAGACACGGCTGTGACGGCCACTGGTGGTGATACTGTGCACTACAACCCCCAGTAATCAGTGTGAAGGAGCCCGTTCCATCAGATAAGGATCGGGCTCACATATTTAAGCCTTTCATGTTGGGCCGGAGTCCAGATCTGTCCTTACAATCATCTGGTATTTCCTCCACAGGGACCGCGCTGACACCAGACAGAGTTCCCCGGAGCCGAGGGAACATGAATGTTTCGTCTGATTAACCCTCTAATCACCACATTAACCCCGTCCTCTCTGCGATTGGAACCTGCTGGACCCCGCAGTTGAGGAGTAATCATGGTGGGTGAAGAAGCTTGAAACCTACCAGTGGGTGGGTGGGTGGTCATGACCAGGTAACCACCCTCGCTGTATAGCATATAATGGATATAGATCCCATACAGCACATCACAGTATAAAGCACAAAACATCACTGTATATGGCATCATAAAAAACCTTTACAGATCTTGTAAAACTACAATATCCAAAATTCCTGATATAAAATGCTGCAAAACTTCAATAACGCAAAAGCTTTTAAAAATGTCGCAAAACTCCCTAAAAGCCTTCATCAGTCCGGAGAGGCATGGGTGGGGGCCACATGAAGGCTGTCAGGGCATGAGAGGCACTGCAAGATTTGTAAAAAGTGTAATGGCAAGATTGTAGTTTTGTCAGGGCATGATGGGAATTGTAGTTTTGTCAGGGCATGATGGGAATTGTAGTTTTGTCAGGGCATGATGGGAATTGTAGTTTTGCAGCAGCTGGACAGCTATAGGTAGGGAAAACTGGCACATGACATTACTGTACATAGAGGGCACAGGGTCAAACGCCACAGAAAACGTCACCCACGTCACGCTCACATGGGCAAAGGGGTTCCAAGAATATTCATGAGGTGGGTGGCCATATCAGTGCAGAGGGGAAGCTGGGTATGCCGGGTCCCGCCTTCATTGCACAAAGTCGTCAATTTCCAGATTAGCAATGCTGGCTAATACAACCGGACTGCAGATATGGTACCTTATGGTCCAGTGATACCTTATTGTAATCTGGTTAACCCGCACTATATTCCTATGTATTTGGGTTTGGTGTGGTTAAACCATCAGTCAGTTTCCCTTTAATACTTCTATTAGGAAGTGGAAAATTTAGGGATCTCTTGAGACCAAAGTCAGGTAGACCAAGAAAGATTGACAAGTACCAGAGTCCAGAATACAAAGAAAACCCCACAGGCGACCTCCGAAGACATACAGGCTGACGCTGTGGTTGTATCAAGGATCACAATACTACAATACATGAACAGAAAGGAGCTTCATGGAGAAGTTACCGCACCAATGCCACAAAAATGACTGGTTACAATATGACCAACAACATCTTGACACCTCACAGCTTCAGGCCTGTAATGTAGAGTGACAAGACCAAAATCAAGCTTTACAGTCATAACCAAAGGGGTCAACAAGGCTATAGCGAGAACAATCCCATCCCCACTGTGAAGCATGGTGGGGGTCACTGATGTTTTGGGAGAAAACTGATGGAAGATAAAAATACTGCATGAATGCTGCCCCTGAGATGCCTTTGGGCTTTCCATGAGATACCATGGGCCCCACAATTTATTTTTTTCCCCATTCATTGCCGGCTTGCTTGTCTGTCTGCCACTCATCCGCAACAGGAGTTCACTTGCTAACTGGGAATTCAGGTCATTTGCCCCAGATCCTCAGGTGAGCAAGCATTGCTTTCCTCAATATGCACACACGCCTATGCATCTGAAAGTTTCCTAACTACCCTGATACCTACTTGGCTACCTACCTACTGGGCTAGCTACCGACCTACCTACCTGACAAAAAACCTACTTACCTGGCTTCCTACTTAGCTACCTTCCTACCGGGCTAGATGTCTACCTTGCTAACCTCCTAGATGGTAAACAACCTACTTACCTTACCTAGCTACCTAGGATTGTATTTACTGAGGAACATACCTACATATTCGGAATACTACTACCTGTCTACTGTTGCCATGTTGATCTGAGCCAAACGAAGAAGTTACCTGTGAGTCACTAGATGTAACACACTGTATACAGATCCTATGTACATGGTTTGCTGGTATATAACTCTATATAATCACTTACATGGTATACAGATCCTGTGTACAACTGCTATCTACCTCTATATGGTCCTGCACATAATCACTCATATAGTGTATATATCCTTTGTACTTCTGATATATACCTCTATATGGAAACTGTATATAATCACATATGGTTTACAGATCCTGTGTATAGCTGCTATCTACCTTTAAAAATTGCTATTGGTAACTGGCCCACTTTTCCTCTGCACAGGTTTTGATAAATCTCCCCATTATGTTGCAGTAGTCAGTCACTGTGTGATGTATAGTGTGTTCCTGGTGCACCGATACCGATATACTTGGCCCTGGTATTCTTTGTATTCTGGTATTATTGGTATTGTTAGTCTGTGTATAGTGGTTTTTACTTAGTATGGTGGTATTATCCAGTTGTTGTGTGGTGGTATAATTTGTTCCATGTTGGTCCCGGAATACAGGCTTTGGGCAGTAAGGGCTCATTCATACTACAGAATCTCCCCTAAAGAGCTGTCCAATGATGTCAGGGACAATACTGTAGACAACACAAGGCTGGAATGGGCTACAAGACCAAGAAAACAATTGGCACCCTTTGGTCCTGACCATGGTGCAGAGTTTGGAATCTGATGGATTGCTCCTTTTATACAGGTAACAAGCTGAGACTATTAGTGTTCTTTTTAAGAGAGTGCTCCTAATCTTAGCTTGTTACCTGTATAAAACACACCTGGGAACCAGAAATCTCACAGATTGATAGGGGATCAAATACTTATTTGCAAATAAATGTGTAACTTATCTGAAATGCATTTTTCTGGATTTGTTGTTATTCTGTCTTTCACCGTTCAAATAAATCAACCGATTTCTTTGTCATTGGGCAAACATACAAAATAAGCAGGGGATCAAATACTTTTTTCCTTCACTATAAGCTGTTAGAGAGAATATCTGGCCACAAGCTTGTTGACTGTTTCCAATGACAACCAGCAGGATAGTGATCCGGGCCACAACAGTGATAATTATTAGAAGTTACTTATAATAATTTATTTTAGCTCTTCAATTGATTTCCTTCCCTAGCAATCTCCTATATGACCTGGACCTATAGCATTGCTTATCCTGAGCTTCCTGGTTCATAAAAAGAAATGCAACACTACAGTGAAAACAAACATAGATGGTCTCTTGTTTTGGTCTGATATCTCCAGGTTAGTGGGCGGATTGTCAGCACTCTATACAGAGGAGACTCTATATAAAGGCGTTCGCTGGTCATGTGATGTGGTGGGTGAGCTGTGTGGTCTGTACTGTAAAGGTAATTTCCTGAGCCGCTGTATTCAGACATTTGTATTGAGGCTCAGTTTGAGGTCACTTATCCACAAATCGCACTTCTATTCACTACTGTATCTGCAGCTCGAGCCTCATGCCCCCCACACATACAGTCCTCAATACCCTGAAAACCTCAGTGTATTAATAGACTGTATTATATTAAGGACCCCAAGTCCTGTCAGCCCCCCCCCCATTTATCTCTTTATACTGCATCACAGAAAGGTACAACAATGGAAGGGAGGGGTCATCAGGGGACACAGTGATAGCCTATACCTCAGAGTACTTGTCAGTAATTATCTATAGTAGGGAGTACCTCTGTCAGTAATTATCTATAGCAGGGAGTACCTCTGTCAGTAATTATCTATAGCAGGGAGTACCTCTGTCAGTAATTATCTATAGCAGGGAATACCTCTGTCAGTGATGGCCTATTGCAGGGAGTACCTCTTATAGTAATGATCTATAGTAGGGAGTACCTCTGTCAGTAATTATCTATAGTAGGGAGTACCTCTGTCAGTAATTATGTATAGTAGGGAGTACCTCTGTCAGTAATTATGTATAGCAGGGAGTACCTCTGTCAGTAATTATCTATAGCAGGGAATACCTCTGTCAGTAATTATCTATAGTAGGGAGTACCTCTGTCAGTAATTATCTATAGCAGGGAATACCTCTGTCAGTAATTATCTATAGTAGGGAGTACCTCTGTCAGTAATTATCTATAGCAGGGAATACCTCTGTCAGTAATTATCTATAGTAGGGAGTACCTCTGTCAGTAATTATCTATAGCAGGGAATACCTCTGTCAGTAATTATCTATAGTAGGGAGTACCTCTGTCAGTAATTATCTATAGTAGGGAGTACCTCTGTCAGTAATTATCTATAGCAGGGAGTTCCTCTGTCAGTAATTATCTATAACAGGGAATACCTCTGTCAGTAATTATCTATAGCAGGGAGTACCTCTGTCAGTAATTATCTATAGCAGGGAGTACCTCTGTCAGTAATTATCTATAGTAGGGAGTACCTCTGTCAGTAATTATGTATAGCAGGGAGTACCTCTGTCAGTAATTATCTATAGTAGGGAGTACCTCTGTCAGTAATTATCTATAGTAGGGAGTACCTCTGTCAGTAATTATCTATAGCAGGGAGTACCTCTGTCAGTAATTATCTATAGCAGGGAGTACCTCTGTCAATGATGGCCTATTGCAGGGAGTACCTCTTATAGTAATGATCTATAGTAGGGAGTACCTCTGTCAGTAATTATCTATAGTAGGGAGTACCTCTGTCAGTAATTATCTATAGCAGGGAGTACCTCTGTCAGTAATTATCTATAGCAGGGAGTACCTCTGTCAGTAATTATCTATAGCAGGGAATACCTCTGTCAGTAATTATCTATAGCAGGGAGTTCCTCTGTCAGTAATTATCTATAGCAGGGAGTACCTCTGTCAGTAATTATCTATAGCAGGGAATACCTCTGTCAGTAATTATCTATAGCAGGGAGTACCTCTTATAGTAATGATCTATAGCAGGGAGTACCTCTGTCAGTAATTATCTATAGCAGGGAGTACCTCTGTCAATGATGGCCTATTGCAGGGAGTACCTCTTATAGTAATGATCTATAGTAGGGAGTACCTCTGTCAGTAATTATCTATAGTAGGGAGTACCTCTGTCAGTAATTATCTATAGCAGGGAGTACCTCTGTCAGTAATTATCTATAGCAGGGAGTACCTCTGTCAGTAATTATCTATAGCAGGGAATACCTCTGTCAGTAATTATCTATAGCAGGGAGTTCCTCTGTCAGTAATTATCTATAGCAGGGAGTACCTCTGTCAGTAATTATCTATAGCAGGGAATACCTCTGTCAGTAATTATCTATAGCAGGGAGTACCTCTTATAGTAATGATCTATAGCAGGGAGTACCTCTGTCAGTGATGATCAATAGCAGGGAGTACCTCTGTCAGTAATTATCTATAGCAGGGAGTACCTCTGTCAGTAATTATCTATAGCAGGGAGTACCTCTGTCAGTAATTATCTATAGCAGGGAGTACCTCTGTCAGTAATTATCTATAGCAGGGAGTACCTCTGTCAGTAATTATCTATAGCAGGGAGTACCTCTGTCAGTAATTATCTATAGCAGGGAGTACCTCTGTCAGTAATTATCTATAGCAGGGAATACCTCTGTCAGTAATTATCTATAGCAGGGAGTTCCTCTGTCAGTAATTATCTATAGCAGGGAGTACCTCTGTCAGTAATTATCTATAGCAGGGAATACCTCTGTCAGTAATTATCTATAGCAGGGAGTACCTCTGTCAGTAATTATCTATAGCAGGGAGTACCTCTGTCAGTAATTATCTATATGAGGGAGTACCTCTGTCAGTAATTATCTATAGCAGGGAGTACCTCTGTCAGTAATTATCTATAGCAGGGAGTACCTCTGTCAGTAATTATCTATATGAGGGAGTACCTCTGTCAGTAATTATCTATAGCAGGGAGTACCTCTGTCAGTAATTATCTATAGCAGGGAGTACCTCTGTCAGTAATTATCTATAGCAGGGAATACCTCTGTCAGTAATTATCTATAGCAGGGAGTTCCTCTGTCAGTAATTATCTATAGCAGGGAGTACCTCTGTCAGTAATTATCTATAGCAGGGAATATCTCTGTCAGTAATTATCTATAGCAGGGAATACCTCTGTCAGTAATTATCTATAGCAGGGAATACCTCTGTCAGTAATTATCTATAGCAGGGAATACCTCTGTCAGTAATTATCTATAGCAGGGAATACCTCTGTCAGTAATTATCTATAGCAGGGAGTACCTCTGTCAGTAATTATCTATAGCAGGGAGTACCTCTGTCAGTAATTATCTATATGAGGGAGTACCTCTGTCAGTAATTATCTATAGCAGGGAGTACCTCTGTCAGTGATGGCCTATAGCAGGGAGTACCTCTGTCAGTAATTATCTATAGCAGGGAGTACCTCTGTCAGTAATTATCTATAGCAGGGAGTACCTCTGTCAGTGATGGCCTATAGCAGGGAATAGCTCTGTCAGTAATTATCTATAGCAGGGAGTACCTCTGTCAGTGATGGCCTATAGCAGGGAGTACCTCTGTCAGTAATTATCTATAGTAGGGAGTACCTCTGTCAGTAATTATCTATAGCAGGGAGTACCTCTGTCAGTAATTATCTATAGCAGGGAGTACCTCTGTCAGTAATTATCTATAGCAGGGAATACCTCTGTCAGTAATTATCTATAGCAGGGAGTACCTCTTATAGTAATGATCTATAGCAGGGAATACCTCTGTCAGTAATTATCTATAGCAGGGAGTACCTCTGTCAATGATGGCCTATTGCAGGGAGTACCTCTTATAGTAATGATCTATAGTAGGGAGTACCTCTGTCAGTAATTATCTATAGTAGGGAGTACCTCTGTCAGTAATTATCTATAGCAGGGAGTACCTCTGTCAGTAATTATCTATAGCAGGGAGTACCTCTGTCAGTAATTATCTATAGCAGGGAATACCTCTGTCAGTAATTATCTATAGCAGGGAGTTCCTCTGTCAGTAATTATCTATAGCAGGGAGTACCTCTGTCAGTAATTATCTATAGCAGGGAATACCTCTGTCAGTAATTATCTATAGCAGGGAGTACCTCTTATAGTAATGATCTATAGCAGGGAGTACCTCTGTCAGTGATGATCAATAGCAGGGAGTACCTCTGTCAGTAATTATCTATAGCAGGGAGTACCTCTGTCAGTAATTATCTATAGCAGGGAGTACCTCTGTCAGTAATTATCTATAGCAGGGAGTACCTCTGTCAGTAATTATCTATAGCAGGGAGTACCTCTGTCAGTAATTATCTATAGCAGGGAGTACCTCTGTCAGTAATTATCTATAGCAGGGAGTACCTCTGTCAGTAATTATCTATAGCAGGGAATACCTCTGTCAGTAATTATCTATAGCAGGGAGTTCCTCTGTCAGTAATTATCTATAGCAGGGAGTACCTCTGTCAGTAATTATCTATAGCAGGGAATACCTCTGTCAGTAATTATCTATAGCAGGGAGTACCTCTGTCAGTAATTATCTATAGCAGGGAGTACCTCTGTCAGTAATTATCTATATGAGGGAGTACCTCTGTCAGTAATTATCTATAGCAGGGAGTACCTCTGTCAGTAATTATCTATAGCAGGGAGTACCTCTGTCAGTAATTATCTATATGAGGGAGTACCTCTGTCAGTAATTATCTATAGCAGGGAGTACCTCTGTCAGTAATTATCTATAGCAGGGAGTACCTCTGTCAGTAATTATCTATAGCAGGGAATACCTCTGTCAGTAATTATCTATAGCAGGGAGTTCCTCTGTCAGTAATTATCTATAGCAGGGAGTACCTCTGTCAGTAATTATCTATAGCAGGGAATATCTCTGTCAGTAATTATCTATAGCAGGGAATACCTCTGTCAGTAATTATCTATAGCAGGGAATACCTCTGTCAGTAATTATCTATAGCAGGGAATACCTCTGTCAGTAATTATCTATAGCAGGGAATACCTCTGTCAGTAATTATCTATAGCAGGGAGTACCTCTGTCAGTAATTATCTATAGCAGGGAGTACCTCTGTCAGTAATTATCTATATGAGGGAGTACCTCTGTCAGTAATTATCTATAGCAGGGAGTACCTCTGTCAGTGATGGCCTATAGCAGGGAGTACCTCTGTCAGTAATTATCTATAGCAGGGAGTACCTCTGTCAGTAATTATCTATAGCAGGGAGTACCTCTGTCAGTGATGGCCTATAGCAGGGAATAGCTCTGTCAGTAATTATCTATAGCAGGGAGTACCTCTGTCAGTAATTATCTATAGCAGGGAGTACCTCTGTCAGTGATGGGCTATAGCAGGGAATACCTCTGTCAGTAATTATCTATAGTAGGGAGTACCTCTGTCAGTGATGGGCTATAGCAGGGAATACCTCTGTCAGTAATTATCTATAGCAGGGAATACCTCTGTCAGTAATTATCTATAGCAGGGAGTACCTCTGTCAGTGATGGCCTATAGCAGGGAGTACCTCTGTCAGTAATTATCTATATGAGGGAGTACCTCTGTCAGTAATTATCTATAGCAGGGAGTACCTCTGTCAGTAATTATCTATAGCAGGGAGTACCTCTGTCAGTAATTATCTATAGCAGGGAGTACCTCTATCAGTAATTATCTATAGCAGGGAGTACCTCTATCAGTAATTATCTATAGCAGGGAGTACCTCTGTCAGTAATTATCTATAGCAGGGAGTACCTCTGTCAGTAATGATCTATAGCAGGGAGTACCTCTGTCAGTAATTATCTATTGCAGGGAGTACCTCTGTCAGTAATTATCTATAGCAGGGAGTACCTCTGTCAGTAATTATCTATAGCAGGGAGTACCTCTGTCAGTAATTATCTATTGCAGGGAGTACCTCTGTCAGTAATTATCTATAGCAGGGAGTACCTCTGTCAGTAATTATCTATAGCAGGGAGTACCTCTGTCAATAATTATCTATAGCAGGGAGTACCTCTGTCAGTAATTATCTATAGCAGGGAGTTCCTCTGTCAGTAATTATCTATAGCAGGGAGCACCTCTGTCAGTAATTATCTATAGCAGGGAGTACTTCTGTCAGTAATTATCTATAGCAGGGAGTACCTCTGTCAGTGATGGCCTATAGTAGGGAGTACCTCTGTCAGTGATGACCTATAGTAGAGAGTACATCTGTCAGTGATGGCCTATTGCAGGGAGTACCTCTTATAGTAATGATCTATAGAAGGGAGTACCTCTTTCAGTGATCTTCCATAGCAGGGAGTACCTCTGTCAGTGATAGCCGATAGCAGAGAGTACCTCTGTCAGTACTGGTCTATAGCAGGGAGTACCTCTGTCTGTAGTTATTTATAGCAGGGAGTACCTCTGTCAGGAATTATCCATAGAAGGGAGTACCTCTGTCAGTGATGGCCTATAGCAGGGAGTACCTCTTATAGTAATGATCTATAGCAGGGAGTACCTCTGTCAGTAATTATCTATAGCAGGGAGCACCTTGGTCAGTGATGGCCTATTGCAGGGAGTACCTCTGTCAGTAATGATCTATAGCAGGGAGCACCTCGGTCAGTGATGGCCTATTGCAGGGAGTACCTCTGTCAGTAATGATCTATAGTAGGGAGTACCTCTTTCAGTGATCTTCCATTGCAGGGAGTACCTCTGTAAGTGATGGTCTATAACAGGGAGTACCTCTGTCAGTGATGGTCTATAATAGGGAGTACCTCTGCCAGTGATGGCCTATAGTAGGGAGTAACTCTGTTAGTGATGATCTAAAGCATAGAGTACCTCTGTCAGTGATAGCCGATAGCAGAGAGTACCTCTGTCAGTACTGGTCTATAGCAGGGAGTACCTCTGTCAGTGATGGGCTATAGCAGGGAGTACCTCTGTCGATAGCCGATAGCAGAGAGTACCTCTGCCTGTGATGGCCTATAGCAGGGAGTACCTCTATCAGTGATGGTCTATAGTAGGGAATACCTCTGTCTTTGATGGTCTATAGCAGAGAGTACCTCTGTCTGAAATGGCCTATAGCTCGGGGAACCTCTGACAGTGATGGTTTATAGATCGGGGAACATCTGTCAGTGATAGCCGATAGCAGAGAGTACCTGTGCCTGTGATAGCCTATAGCAGGGACTACCTCTGTCAGTGATGGGCTATAGCAGGACGTACCTCTGTCAGTGATGGGCTATAGCAGGGAGTACCTCTGTCAGTGATGGTCTATAGCAGGGAGTACCTCTGTTAGTACTGGTCTATAGCAGGGAGCACCTCTGTCAGTGATGGTCTATAGCAGGGAGTACCTCTGTTAGTACTGGTCTATAGCAGGGAGTACCTTTGTCAGTGATTGGCTATAGCAGGGAGCACCTCTGTCAGTACTGGTCTATAGCAGGGAGTACCTCTGTCAGTGATGGGCTATAGCAGGGAGTACCTCTGTCAGTACCGGTCTATAGCAGGGAGTACCTCTGTCAGTACCGGTCTATAGCAGGGAGTACCTCTGTCAGTACCGGTCTATAGCAGGGAGTACCTCTGTTAGGAAGCACAGGTGGACAGATTACAGGACTGTTTGGACTTCTTACTCTGGACTTTATTCATTATAAACCATTGGACCGAAGGCGACGAGGATTCTCTTCTTGTTAAGTAATAGTTAATCTTTAAGGGGGATGGGGGAATATTTCAGGACCCCCGATAACGATGCACTGCCATTAGTTATGGGAACCAGCGCAGTCACACGTGGCCCTCAGGGAACAGTCTGATTCTCACACATTTAACCCTAAGTAGACTGACTCCCTCCCAGAATGACCCCGCTGACTCCTTCCTGCCCCAGTCCTGACTGTGAGAATTGAGATATTAGCATCCCCCATATCACACTGCCGCAGCTCCTCACACACTGAGCCTCCTCCTCCAGGAGACACAGACCTGGCAGCCACCGACTATAAAACATCACAATTTATTACACAACTTTACTGTGGGAAACAACAGATTCCCCCAAAAGAATGTGCCTAGGAGTCTCAGCGCGGAGCCGAGAAATGGACCCCATAGACATCAAACCGTGGTAACCACCGGGCCACTGCTACTGCAGGCTCTCATTAACCCCCTCATATCCCACCATATAGTGACCAGCATACCCCATCTGCTAACTGTACTACAACTCCTAACAGACTCCACAGCAGAGCACAGTGAGAGTCACAGACTACTAACAGATTGAATTTGCCACCCCTTTTTAAAGTACTGCAATTTTCTACTACACCATTTTCAAGATATCTGCTTGCTGTCAAAAAAAAATAAGGAAACGTGCTTATTCACACCCAGCCCCAGCTGTAGAAAACAAATACTTCTCAGAGCTGAGGAGTTTGTTACATTGCATCCAGTCTATCCTGTGGTATAAACAGCCTGGTACTCATTTAGCTAAAATTATACATTGTAACAAACTATCAGGACAGAGAGAGATTAGTGCAGGTGAAGTATCATAGGGTAACTTCGTTAGGATATACTGTAACAAACCCTCAGCTGTAAGAAGGACTATGTCTCTGTAGGTTTTCAGCTTCTGAATGTTTACATTCACTGACAGCAAGCAGCAGAACACAATAATCCCACTACTTGTATAGAATAAAAAACAACTGCAGAAAAGAAGGGAAACCCTAAAAGAATATGATGAAAAACACATCGATTATATCAGAAAAAATCATCATCACTGATTCATGGTTAGGAGAGGACAAGAGAGACAGGTAACACTCTTACCCAGGGACACTGCCACCCCAGAGGGACACTCGAACAAAAGGACATTCTAATATCAAGGGGACATACTAGCACCAGGGACACTCTCCCACCAGGACAGTGCTTCCCAACCAGAGTGCCTCCAGCTGTTGCAAAACTACAACTCCCAGCATGCCCGGACAGCCAACGGCTGTCCGGGCATGCTAGGAGTTGTAGTTTTGCAACAGCTGGAGGCACCCTGGTTGGGAAGCACTGCACCAGGAACAAGCTCATCCCAAAGGGACACTCTCACAAAGAGGACATTCTAACACCAGGGACCGTCTCACCCCAGAGGGACATTTTCATTAAAGGGACATTCTAATATCGAGGGGACACACTGGCACCAGGGACATGCTCACCCCAGGAGGACACTTATTAAAGGGACACTCTCACCCCAGAGGAACACACTAGCACCAGGAACCCTCTCCTACCAGAATTGCTAAACCGAGATCCATCTCCCACCACAGGACACTTAATGTGCTTCAATCTCATCCGAGCAGGATACTGTCTCACCACAGGACACTCTCACACCAGTGACACAATAGAAGGATTCTCATCATTACCTTGCTGAGCAAGCACAATGAACTTTGATGACTTTATGACTTTGCCATCGAGGATCCATGTGATGGTCGGCGGGGGCTCTGAGGTGACCCGGCACTGTAGAACCAGCTTCTCTCCATCTACCAGCTTGGCGTCTTGTAGGAGCTCGGAGAACACAGGTGGGGTCCCTGCCGCACTCGTCTTGTTCTCCACATCTCCGTCCACTACAGACACACAGTTCTGTTCAATCTTCTCCTCCTGGGCCACAGGCTTGGCATTCTCCACCGCAGCGGAGGTCTTAGCAGCATCTACCTTGACTGGGGGTTTGGCAGTATCTTCATTAGCCACAGGTTTTAACTTTTCCTCCTTGACTGAGGGCTTCGCCTTTTCCTGATTTACTGCTGGCTTTGCGATTTCTTCTTTGACGCTCACTTTCGCCTTTTCCTGGCTGATGGTTGGTTTAGCATTTTCCTTCTTTGTCGGGGGTTCTACTTTTTCCTGGTTAGTCACTGGTTTTGCATTCTCCTCCTTGGTTGCAGGTTTCTGCTTCTCATCCTTTAGGGCAGAAGGCTTCAACTTCTCTTGGGTGAATGGAGACTTTGCCTTCTCCTGATTGACCACCGTCTTGGCATTTTCCTCTTTGACCACAGGTTTTGGCTTTTCATCTCTCAGCAGCGGCTTCACTTTGGCGTTTTCATGGGGCTCAGTGCTGTTGCTGCTGTTGGCGTTTCCATTCTCTGTTGGCACTTTTTTCTTATTTCCTAGCACTGACCTGAAGTCAGGGGTTGCAGCCTTTACCGGAGTCTTTTCCACTACAGGGGGCTTAGAGACAGGAGTCTTTTTCCCCAGTACTGATCTGAAATCCACCTGCTGTGGGCTGTTGACCTTGCGCTCATCCTCCGACAAGGCCTTGGGCTTGACCTGTCGCTGAAGGTTGGCTCTGAAGTCCATTTGCTCTGCAGAGACGTCTTTAAGGCTCTCCTCAGAAACGGTTCTGGTGATCACCTTCTTTCCCAGGAGATTCCGAAAGTCCTGCTGCTCCGCTTCTTGCTGCCGGAGTTTTTCCTCAGTATGTTCCTTAACCTCTACTCTCCTCTTGAGCACGCCACGGATGCTCTCTTGATCATCAGCCCTTTGGGTAAGCCCTCCACTTCTTAATGCATTGTCAGGTTTGCATCCATCTCTTTCCGAAAATCCCGGCTGCTCCCTTTGCCTTAAAGTGTCAGCGAGAGAAAAAAAAAGAGAGAATGAGGCACTTAGGGAGGTTTGGCTTCCCAATCAAACAATTTGTGAGCGAGGAAAAGAAGTCCTAGGGGAGGAGAGTGTGATGTGAAGGAAGCGAGCCCATCGCTTTATTGCATCAGTGATGACTTCAGTGACCTTATAAGGGAAACAGGCAAAAAAAAAATGATCTCCCTGCCGGGCCCTGGCTGTCTCTGGATGGGTCACATTTGGGGGATTAGAGGCTCATGGGTCTGGGAGGGAAGAGAATTAGCAGAGCAAAAAATAGCAGCCGTCCGTCCTGAGAAGCGGCGATGACTTACTGTGTGAGCACTCTGCCCGCCGCTGCGTCCTCCTGCAGCATCACAGACACCTGGCAGCTGCATTCACCCACCACGTTCCTGCAAAGCCAAAAACAAAAGGGGGGAATTTTTATATCCTGGGGAAAAACAATTAAACAGCGCTCAGAAAATGTAACTAAACTTTTATTCTCAGTCTCCTAACAATAGAGCAGTTTATTCGCAGCCCTAACTTGTAGCTAACACCCCAGGATATGTTCACAGCTCAGTCTCTACTCCAGAGCAGCAGAGCTCAATGTTCCTGTCCAGATGGCAGAAAACACGCAGGACGTGAAAAATGCAGAACGTTTATTTGTTTAAATTTTTATTTATTTATTGTGAAACTCCAGTTGTCTACACAAATTTGGAGAACTACTTGGCACATGTCCAGGGTGGAAGGGGTTAACCTCACAGATGATAAGTTGTTTCTGGGAAGGAAGTTGGAACAATTCTGTTCTTTTTGGGCCAGGGCAGAATTAAATCCTAACATCACTCAAAACCTAAAGGATTCAGGGGGTGGCCGCAGTTAACCCCAATCACTGGAGCACAGAATGCTGAGATATGAGGTGCTGACTGCAGAGCTGTAGTGACATGAAGGGAACATTGTGGCCATAGGGGGAGCTTCCTTCTCTGACCAGCACTAGATTAGCTCTGCTAGGTCAGACCCTGTTCACACACCCAAATCTTACTTTCCAGGTCCTTGGAAGTGCAACTTGAGGAAGAAAAAGCTTCAGTTTTGCAATAGTCAGTGTTTCCCAACCAGCTGTTGCAAAACTACAACTCCTAGCATGCCCAGATAGACTTTGACTGTATGGGCATGCTGGGAGTTATAGTTTTGGAACAGCTTAAGGCTCCCTGTATGGGAAACAATGGTAAAACTAATATGTGCAGGTATAAAGAGACGGAGCCTATAGCACTGCTGATTATTTGTTTGGTCTTTTTCTCAGTACAAGTCACGTGATTGTTTCAGTATTCTTTCCCCTATAAAAGTCTACAGGAAAAAACTGCCACAAAGTCCTGAATAAAAAACAAAAAGCGATTTAAACATCCTACAATTTAAAAAAAGATGCCAATGACCCTTAAAATGCCACTAAAGGGTGAAAGAAATGCCGTGTGGGTCTAGAGTTTCCTATTTCCCTATTGGCTTCAAATTCTCCCTGTTTTTAAAGAAAAACGCTGCATGTGTCCACAGCCCAAGGGAAGCTTAGGAGCTTCGATGTGTACCAGCTTTGTATAAAAAAACACTGATGTAAATCAATAAAGATATAGCTAACTGTATACATATACACGCACATATATATACATACACACACACGTTATAATAATGTGCACTAAAAAATAATTAGCACTTAATCTGTTGGGATAAAAATGGTGTCAAGGGTGGACATTCACTCTCAAGGGGTTTGTCCAGGATTTGGCTTTCTGCCAAAACAGCACCGCACATGTCTGCAGGTTGTACATGGTATTGCAGCTCATCCCTATTTCCTTCAATTCTACTAAGCTGCAATACCAAACCCAACCTGTGAACAGATGTGGTGCTGTTTGTGGAAGAGAGCAGCCATGTATGTTCTAATCTTGGACAACCCATAATTGTCTATTTTAGCTCTTAAGGAACAGAAGCACAGGAGTACAGTGGAGATTGACACCTGCTGATAATGCCAGCAGGGTAAATACATTTATATGACTGAACAGAATGGAGGAAATTCTATTTCCATGGTGCTCTATTTTCAGGGGAAATAACTTGCAAGAGATGTGGGGATCTGTCCTAACCCAAGAGAGCTGATGGTCACTGGGGATCATTTCTGGAAATCTGAGGTCTTCTGGCGCTCCCTGTGTCTCCAGGACCTTTGTGAGATTGATAGGGGAAGGATCTTCAGGCTCATTCCAGTCACTCCTGAATTGTCAGGTAAATGATCTTAGGGAGTGTTTGCCCCGGCCGGCCATAAGATGCTCTAATCAGCGGGGTCTTCATGGGACAGACCACCACTGACCACAGTTCATGGTTTGCAGGAACCTGGCTCCATGTACAGCATATTTATTAACCCCAGAACAGCCCCCACCGCCTTCACATTCAGCAAAGTTTTATTCAGCCCCTGAATTTTCCACTGAACGAGAGCAGCGCCGCATCCTTAGGAAAGTCTCCCCCCCCACCCCTGTTCTCGTTTATATTAAAAACTTAAAAGTGTCGCCATATATGGTGCTGAGAACGTATTCGTGTCTGTACAGAGGACATGCCTCCGGGCCGATGCCTCCGTCACGGAGACCAGCACCTCGCTCCCTTCAAAGAGATACATTGAACATAATGGATCACTAATGTTTTATCGCACTCACAGACTGAGGCGCACGGGGCAGGCGGAGACGCGCACAATCAATACCATATTAAGATCTTTTCCAGCAGATTCTCTGGCCTGAAAGTACAAGCCATGAGGAATCTCAGAACTGTATATATAGGAGACGTATATCCAGGACGAGAAGCTCCTCATAAGAAGAAATCATTCTGGATACAATGGAATGTAAATGTAGAATAGGACAATGTAAATAGAATATTCTGCATCCAGTCTCTCAAAATCATCCGTATTTTATCCTCATTACCTGACCAGGTATAAACTCTAGTGACACCTCAGAGGGCAAAGAAGCATTTTTAATCTCCTACTAAAGGGGTTCCTAGTTTTTGTGACTCATCTTCCCTACAAAGCCCCTCCCCTTTCCTCCAGCTGAGAGAAGCCCCTCCTACTAGGAACTCAGATTTTACAGAATCCCTAAATTTCAGTATTCAGTGGCAGCACTAGTAAAAGCATACATACCAGGCTGCTATGGGGCCATCAGGGAGAGGGCGCTTCCTCCAGTCCATAGGAAGGTTGCCAAATGCTGACAACACAGCTGGGGTCCATGTTGCCATGGGGCCCTCTCTTCTCTATGGGAACTATTGGTTTTTAGATGCCAAATAATTAGGCAATTAAATTAAATAAAGGATTGGGTCCAGATCAGTGACCATAAACTCTTGGTAGGTTTTCTTCAATTCTTCATATTTAAGGTCTCTGCTTTCTGTCACTGAATGGAAACATCTGAAGTGAAAAACCTGTCTTGGCCCCCATCTTCTTGCACAATTTGATGGGCTTGTTAGCACTGCACGTTACTCGCAGAGGATTACCTGGACTGAACAGACCATCAGCACAGATCTCACAGATGTCCAGCACAATAGGCTGATAGTTCTCACCTACACTGATACACTGTAGCAAACATTTAGTAGTCGGGGAGGGGTTTGTCCTGGTATTGTCCCCCTGGATACATTTGTAACAAACCCTCAGATCAGGATGACACTGCTCCTCTGCAGGGAAAACTTAGGGACACAGCTGTGTCCCCTTAATTTTCAGGGTCAGTGGGGGTCCCAGAGGATGGATCCCACCATTAATAAATGATGGCATTACAAGACTTTAACCCCTCAATGACGCAACATTCTTCTTTTTCACTTTTCCCTCCTCGCCTTTTAAAATCCATAACTCTTCCAGCTTTTCATTAATTTTCCATCCAAAAAGCTTTTTGTTTGCGGGACGTATTGTACTTTGTAATGATCACTCGTGATACCACAAAATGTATGTTCAAAGTCAAAAAAATAATAATAATAATTGTGGGGCAAAATTTAAAAATAACATTATGCAACTTGTGTTTCTACTTGTGTAAAAATATCTTATTCTGTATTCTTTATTTTGTAGGTCCATACGATTACAACAATACCCAGTTTTTATAAGTTTTGTTTTATTTTGCTAGTGCAAAAAAAATATAACCTTTTGTAAAAAAAAATTTGTAGACTTAACCCCTTAATGACACCGGACGTAAATGTATGTCCTGCTGAGCTGGTACTTAACGCACCAGGACATACATTTACGCGACGCTCGGGTCATGCGCGGCAGGTCCCGGCTGCCGATAGCAGCCAGGGACCCACCGGTAATGGCGGACATCGGCGATCACGCAGATGTCCGCCATTAACCCCTCAGATGCCGTGATCAATACAGATCACGGCATCTGCAGCATCGCGGTCACTTCATTGGATGATCAGATCACCCACCGCTGCGATCCGATCATCCAGAACGGCAGGCAGAGGTCCCCTCACCTGTCTCCGCTGCCTTCCACGGGTCTTCTGCTCTGGTCTGCGTTCGAGCAGACCAGAGCTGAAGATGACCGATAATACTGATCAGTGCTATGTCCTATACATAGCACTGAACAGTATTAGCAATCGAATGACTGCTATAAATAGTCCCCTATGGGGACTATTAAAGTGTAAAAATAAAAGTTAAAAAAGTAATTTAAAAAAAATGTGAAAAACCCCCTCCCCCCAATAAAAACGTAAATTGTCCCATTTCACCCCCAAAAAGTAAAAAAAATATTTTATATACATATTTGGTATTGCCGCATGCGTAAATATCCAAACTATTAAAATAAAATGTCAATGATACTGTACGGTGAACGGCGTGAACCTAAAAAAAAAAAAAAAAACAAATCCAAAATTGCGGCTTAATAAAAAATGTATTCAAATTTTTATATAAGCAAACATGGTATCAACAAAAAGTACAGATCACAATGCAAAAATGAGCCCTCATACCGCCACTTATACGGAAAAATGAAAAAGTTATAGGTCTTCAAAATAGGGGGATTTTAAACGTACTCATTTGGTTAAACAGTTTGCGATTTTTTTTAAGCGCAACATTAATAGAAAAGTATGTAATCATGGGTATCATTTTAATCGTAGTGACCCAAAGAATAAAGAACACGTCATTTTTACTGTAAATTTTATGGCGTGAAAATGAAACCTTCCAAAATTTGCTAAATTGCGATTTTCTTTTTAATTTCCCCACACATATAGTATTTTTTTGGTTGCGCCATACATTTTATGGTAAAGTGAGTGATGGCACTATAACGGACAAATGGTCACGCAAAAAACAAGCTCCATACTAGTCTGTGGATGAAAATATAAAAGAGTTATAATTTTTTGAAGGCGAGGAGGAAAAAAAGAAAACATAAAAATAAAATTGTCCTTAAGGCCTAAAAGAGCTGAGTCCTTAAGGGGTTAAAATTGTCCCATTCTGGCTCCATAACTTTTTTTTTTACTTTTCTGTATACGGGGATGCATTTTTTGCACTGCGATCTGAAGTTTTTAATGGTACCATTTTTGTTTTTAATGGACTATACTGGGCGATACTAAATGTTAATTTATTTATTTTTTTACATTAAATTTAATTTATTTATAAAATGGGAAAAGGGGGTGATTAAAACTTTTATTAGGGGGAGGGGTTATACACATTTATTACTTTTTTTAATTTAAAAAACATTTTCTTTTTTTAAGTCCCCATTTCTTAAGTCTATTGCATGGAATCTCTCTATTCCAAACACTGATCAATGGTGGGCTATAACACAGCATTGATCAGTGTTATCTGCCCTCTGTTGCTCTAGCCTGCCAAAGCAGGCTAGAGCAACACAAAGAAGATCGGACAGCAGAGAGGAAGGTAGGGACCCTCCGGCCGTCAGTAAAGGTGATCAGAACCGCGCTATTGCCCCGAAGTGGTCCCGATCACCCACAGCAACCAGCTTTGATCGCAGGATCTAAAGGGTTAATAGCCTCGTTATTAGCTGTGGCTAATGGCTGTTGATTTCAGCCATTCCAGGGGTGGCACGGTATGGAGCGGGAGGATGTGACAGTTGTTATATTGTTACCATCATTAGTCGCTATTACGTATGGACAGGCACATATAGCTGGGCTGAAATACTCTGTGCTGAAGAGTTTTATTACACTGAATGACAATATATAGTTTTACCTGCTATTAAAAAGGGCCCCACTTATTAAGGTCCTTTCTCCTTATCAAGGCTTTCCCCCCTTATTTAGATTCCTTCCCTTAAAGTTATTTTACATGAGAGGACACTTTAAAAATCTGAAAATTGCACACAGATTATTTTACCCCTATGTAGTATTTAATAATTCTGACCTTACCATAAAGGAACGCTCCCTCCTGCGGAGCACGTGACAGTATGCAGAAGCTATTCTAAAGGGAAACTGAAACCTTGTTCAGCTGAACGGGGCTATAGTACGGGTGAACCTGCTTAAAAAGTGGTATAACCCCCCCCCCCCCCACCCCCCCGATCAGTGGTCCATTTCCAGGGATCCAGGCTGTATAGATTCACCACTGCCAATACCCCCCTGCACAATGGAGGCAAGGCCAGTATACAGAGCTTCCCTACCTCCGCCCCCTACAGCTATCTCATATGAGTGAAGGGCCTATGTAAATGTATGAGGTGTGCAGGGATATGGGAGCAGAAGAGGACGGAGGCAGGGAAGTTCTGTGTACAGCTCCGTACTCCACTGCGCAGGGGGAATTAGCAATGGTGAGTCTATACAGCCTGGATCTCCGGAACCGGACCACCAATTGGGGGTTCACCTGCACTATAACCCTGTTTATTGAGTTAAAGGATAAGTGTCATAAAAATAGAACTTATCCCCTATCTGAAGGATAGGAGAAAAGTTTTAGATTGCGGGGGTCCAAGCGCTGGGGCCCCCCCGCGATCTGCTGTTTGGAGCCCTGGCTATGCATCCCAGGGGCACATCACGCCCCCCGCCCCCTTGATATAGCGCTATGGGAGAGCCGCTCTGCTCCCATAGAGCTATATAGAGGGGGCATGATGGCCCTCGGTTCGGGCGGGGGTCATGACGCGCCCCTGTGATGGAGAGCCGGGGCTCCAAACAGCAGATCGCAGGGGGCTCCAGCGCTCGGACCACCACAATCTAAAACTTCTCTCCTATCCGATAAGTTTTTTTTTCATGATACTTCTCCTTAAAGTGCAGGTGAACAAGGAATTAGTTTTCCTTTAAACAAGAACCGTTTAACTTTCATAAGCAGCTTTTCTTACATGTTATAAATAAATAACCAAACCCCAATCACCCAAGGGTGCTCGGGTAAAAAAACCCTAAACCAAAAAATCCCCCTCTTATGTTCACGTATAGGTGTAATAAAACTTCACTTTTATTTGTATTGTATTAAAAGGTTCAGAAATGTATTACTTAAAAAACACTGGCACAGTCCCTATTATGATAAAGTATGATTCTTTATAGAAAGAGTAGATATGTCTAGACGTCTGCAGAACCTCTATATAGGGACTGATTGCTGCAATTTAAAATACAAAACTATGTCTCCCCTACATGTTTCGTGGTGTCCACCACATCCTCAGGGGTTTACACGTGCAGCCACCAGATGCTCCTTTTATAACATATCAGGGAACCACCCCTAAATCATTAGCCAATCTGGTTCTCACTAGCTTATGTGTCTCCATTATAAGCCAATGGAGACTTACCTTATACAGCGGTCACTGGGTCAGCATGAAGGTTCCGGCGCAGGAATATGTACCAGTTCCATCGCGCCCATTAGATCCTCTTCCTGTTTACCTTACGTGTCAAGACAGTGGATCCCGTTCTCGCGCATGCGTGTATACTTAAACATTGTAAGTGTTCTTCTATCCGGGAAATGCGGGAAGTCTCGGACTTCTCGCGCACGCGCAAGAACTTTAACTTCCCGGCCAAAAGATGTTACCAATGCGCTTGTCACGGCACTTAGAAAATACCTAGGGTTTATCCCAGTTAGTCTTGTTAGTCAATAAGTTAAGAATAAAAGCATTATAAATAAAGATGTTATAATTATGCTTGTAGATGGAAGTTTTACTTCTTGCCTTCCTTTTCTTTCAGCCAAGGGTAAGTATTTGTTTATTGCATGATGAATTTAATTGTCCCCAAAATATATGACAAAAATAATCATTCTTCTACCTCCATGGATCCTTATCTGTTAAAATCATGTAATGACGTGGATTGATCACAATAGCATCATGCAATAAACAAATAAGTAAAACTTCCATCTACAAGCATAATTATAACATCTTTATTTATAATGCTTTTATTCTTAACTTATTGACTAACAAGACTAAATGGGATAAATCCCAGGTATATTTTCGAAGTGCCGTGACATGCACATTGGTAACATCTTTTGGCCGGGAAGTTAAAGTTCTTGCGCGTGCGCGAGAAGTCCGAGACTTCCCGCATTTCCCGGATAGAAGAACACTTACAATGTTTAAGTATACACGCATGCGCGACAATGGAATCCACGTGTCTTGACACGTAAGGTAAACAAGAAGAGGATCTAATGGGCGCGACGGAACTGGTACATATTCCGGCGCCGGAACCTGCATGCTGACCCAGTGACCCCTGTATAAGGTAAGTCTCCATTGGCTTATAATGGAGACACATAAGCTAGTGAGAACCAGATTGGCTAATGATTTAGGGGTGGTTCCCTGATATGTTATAAAAGGAGCATCTGGTGGCTGCACGTGTCAGTATGTCTCTAAACCCCTGAGGATGTGGTGGACACCACGAAACATGTAGGGGAGACATAGTTTTGTATTTTAAATTGCAGCAATCAGTCCCTATATAGAGGTTCTGCAGACGTCTAGACATATCTACTCTTTCTATAAAGAATCATACTTTATCATAATAGGGACTGTGCCAGTGTTTTTTAAGTAATACATTTCTGAACCTTTTAATACAATACAAATAAAAGTGAAGTTTTATTACACCTATAGGTGAACATAAGAGGGGGATTTTTTGTTTTAGTTTTTTTTTACCCCATCACCCCTTCCCCACTCTGGGCTTTTTTGTTAAGTTTCTTGCATGTTACACATTCAGAGCACATTTAACATTAGAACACGTATGAGCCCTGAACTAGACTGATATGCAAACATTACAGCAGCAGGTGGGCACTTGTTGGATGGCATCTGCCGACCAAAATGGGGGCTATAACCATTACATGGAAGTCTCTTACTTCAGTCGGATTTGATACACTCCAGCATCTTCTTCTTGAACATTTCTTAGGATCAATGTGAAGACGTCTTCGTTCTGCAGAACCTCACAACCGCTCAGCTCTCGTCCATCTTTGATCCAGTGAACCTCAGGGAAGGGATCTCCTGCGATGGCGCAGGACACCAGTGCGCTCTGACCAGCTGCAACCTCCATAGATTTAGGTTTACTGATGAACCAGGGCTGAGTCCCCTCCTGTGGCTCTGAGACACCAACAAATCACAAGAAATATAAGTCACATGATCAATGAAGAGGAGACATCACACAGGACCCAATACAAAGTAACACCTTACACCTTCACACAGCAGAAATCTCTGTAGGTTGTACTGTGCATTGTACTGAGGTCTGTACAGGGTGGGGGGCATTTCTATGGATAGACCTTAATAAAATGGGAATGGTTGGTGATATTAACTTCCTGTTTGTGGCACATTAGTATATATAAGGGGGGAAACTTTTCAAGATGGGTGGTGACCATGGCGGCCATTTTGAAGTCGGCCATTTTGAATCCAACTTTTGTTTTTTCAATAGGAAGAGGGTCATGTGACAAATCAAACTTATTGGGAATTTCACAAGAAAAACAATGATGTACTTGGTTTTAACGTAACTTTATTCTTTCATGAGTTATTTACAAGTTTCTGATCACTTATAAAATGTGTTCAATGTGCTGCCCATTGTGTTGGATTGTCAATGCAACCCTCTTCTCTATATACTGCTATATACTACTATATACACCGCAGGAGAAATGCTAGCACAGGCTTCCAGTATCTGTATACACTGCTATATACTACTATATATACCGCAGGAGAAATGCTAGCACAGGCTTCCAGTATCCGTATACACTGCTATATACTACTATATACACCGTAGGAGAAATGCTAGCATAGGCTTCCAGTATCCGTATACACTGCTACATACTACTATATACACCGCAGGAGAAATGCTAGCACAGGCTTCCAGTATCTGTATACACTGCTATATACTACTATATACACCACAGGAGAAATGCTAGCACAGGCTTCCAGTATCCGTATACACTGCTATATACTACTATATACACCGCAGGAGAAATGCTAGTACAGGCTTCCAGTATTCGTATACACTGCTATATACTACTATATACACTGCATGAGAAATGCTAGCACAGGCTTCCAGTATCTGTATACACTGCTATATACTACTATATACACCACAGGAGAAATGCTAGCACAGGCTTCCAGTATCCGTATACACTGCTATATACTACTATATACACCGCAGGAGAAATGCTAGCACAGGCTTCCAGTATTCGTATACACTGCTATATACTACTATATACACCGCATGAGAAATGCTAGCACAGGCTTCCAGTATCCGTATACACTGCTATATACTACTATATACACCGCAGGAGAAATGCTAGCACAGGCTTCCAGTATCTGTATACACTGCTATATACTACTATATACACCGCAGGAGAAATGCTAGCACAGGCTTCCAGTATCCGTATACACTGCTATATACTACTATATACACCGCAGGAGAAATTCTTGCACAGGCTTCCAGTATCCGTAGTTTCAGGGGCTGCAGAATGGGCAAAACAAAAATGTGAACAGGACCCTCAGTTTACGCAGAAGATTTTGTTCAGTGATGAGGAAACTTTTATGTGAAGGTGAAGTAAACAAACAAAACCACCGCTATTGGTCTGACACTAACCTACATTGGATAGATCCCTCCAAGACTGTTGGAACACAAACATTGATGGTCTGGTGAGGTATATGGGGTACAAAGATAGTGGGGCCATTCTTCATCAATGGAAACCTCAAGGCCACTGGATATGTGAAATTGCTCCATGATGAAGTGTTTCCTTCTTTATGCACTGAAGCTGCACGTTCCCTGAGTTTTTCCAGCAAGATGGTGACCACCACATTATGGGTGTCAGGTCCGAGCATTCCTAGATGAACAGTTTCCAGGAAAGTGGATTGGTCTTCGTGGGCCAGTTGAATGGCCCCAAGGTCTCCCGATCTGACCCCCTTAGACTTTTATCTTTGGGGTCATCTGAAGGCAATTGTCTATGCTGTGAAGATACGAGATGTGCAGCACCTGAAACTACGGATACTGGAAGCCTGTGCTAGCATTTCTCCTGCGGTGTATATAGTAGTATATAGTAGTGTATACGGATACTGGAAGCCTGTGCTAGCATTTCTCCTGCGGTGTATATAGTAGTATATAGCAGTGTATACGGATACTGGAAGCCTGTGCTCGCATTTCTCCTGCGGTGTATATAGTAGTATATAGTAGTGTATACGGATACTGGAAGCCTGTGCAAGCATTTCTCCTGCGGTGTATATAGTAGTATATAGCAGTGTATACGGATACTGGAAGCCTGTGCTCGCATTTCTCCTGCGGTGTATATAGTAGTATATAGTAGTGTATACGGATACTGGAAGCCTGTGCAAGCATTTCTCCTGCGGTGTATATAGTAGTATATAGCAGTGTATACGGATACTGGAAGCCTGTGCAAGCATTTCTCCTGCGGTGTATATAGTAGTATATAGCAGTGTATACGGATACTGGAAGCCTGTGCTAGCATTTCTCCTGCGGTGTATATAGTAGTATATAGCAGTGTATACGGATACTGGAAGCCTGTGCTAGCATTTCTCCTGCGGTGTATATAGTAGTATATAGAGAAGATGGTTGCATTGACAATCCAACACAATGGGCAGCACATTCAACACATTTTATAAGTGGTCAGAAACTTGTAAATAACTCATGAAAGAATAAAGTTACGTTAAATCCAAGTACATCATTGCTTTTCTTGTGAAATTCCCAATAAGGTTGATGTGTCACATGACCCTCTTCCTATTGAAAAAACAAAAGTTGGATTCAAAATGGCCGATTTCAAAATGCCCGCCAGTCACCACCCATCTTGAAAAGTTCCCCCCCTCACATATACTAATGTGCCACAAACAGGAAGTTAATATCACCAACCATTCCCATGTTATTAAGGTGTATCCATAGAAATGGCGCACCCTGTATATTGGCCTATAAACTGTGAAGATTGTACTGTGCACTGTAATGTGTACATTGTATTGATACTGTGCATTGTAATTTGTACTGTGGGATGTAGTAAGCTTTGTCAGTGTTGCATAGTGCACTGAAATGTGTAGACTAGTGGTTTACACTAGACCTGGGCCCCCTACAGAAACCTTCTGTGACGCATGTTTCGCCATACGTGATAACTTCACATGGAGCCTAAAGTGCACAGCAGAAAGTAAGGAGATGGGGCCTTAACTCATTTTGTGTTTGACTGTTCTGATAATTTTGGGACGAGGTCCTGTTCTGGGCCCCTGGAGTATGTATGAAGGACCCCCCACTTAACACATGATCATGTCTGACATATGAGGCCCCCAGACTTCCACATACAGCACCATCTAGTTGACATATCACATATACTGTATATATATATATATATATATATATATATATATATATATATATATATATATATCCAAGTAGTGAGGAAGAGCCTGAGTTTATTATAAGGGTGGGGTGTTATGGGAGTAATTATAGGGGGTGCAGAGGGCACGGCTGAACCCAAGCCCAGAAGCCCATGATGAAGCTTCTCCCCATATGAGAAGACCATAGTTTTGGGACCTGTTAGTGATTTTATTAGGGCCCATAATCATTAAGTTATGCCTCTGTGTTATATATGTGCTGGAATACTACTATGGAGGTACTGGTATCTGACAATAGAATGGAAGAATCCCAAGATCAGTCACAGTCTCACCTTGTACGGTCAGCATGGCCTCGGTCCGGGCCTGACCCAGGCTATTCCAAGCCTCGCACGTGTACTTCCCAGTGTCCTCAGGAAACACCTCCTGGATGTAGAGGCAGAAGTTGCTGCTGCTCCGCTCAAAGTGAAAGTCTTCAGTCTCCTGAATCTCTTTACCATTATGGAACCAGAGAATGTCTGCTGGTGGGTGGGCTTCAATAAAAGTAAAAGGACATTAGCTGGGAATTTAAGCACAATAAGGAGCAAATCCCACAGTCTTTATCACCAATGCAGATAACAGATGCTGAGTAAGCACCAACATTAAAGAAGCCAAAGTTCTGTCACCCACTTTTCCATAGAGACTAAATAGTCCCCTCTTCCCCACAGTTATGTCTATATAAGTGTCAATGAACCAGACAGAACTGGATGAACAGAACTTCTGTTTCCATACAGTGGAGTGCAGGAGTACATGGAATAAACATGGGACCCGACTCAGAAATCAATGGTGCACCTATGACTGCAACCCATAGGGTTTGAGCAAAAGATTTTTAACAGTTTCAGATCCACCCATGTCTTTTTGCTTTTTGGTGCTAGGGTTTTCTCCATACCCCCTGAGGACATCGTTATACATGATAGAAATGCGTCGGGGTTGCACAACTCCTTTAAAGCTATTCTAGCACATTACATCATCTTAACTGAATTTATTATCATTTATTAATTTTGGCGTGTTGTCCAGATTGATAAGCAGTTGACTAGGTGACACATGTTTTAAAGGTTATGGGTTCACCTAATGTATAGGTGGGCTTTTAGATATTTTCATTAAAAGTTATATTTTAAAGCATTTCCCCGTATAATTTCTGCTGGAAGTTACTACCGCTAAGTGGGGTCCACTGCAAGACCTTTATAAGTTGTTGCAGTATTTGATCTTGCTTCTTTGTGTAGTCAGATCCCCCTGTAATGTGTGTATGGTGGTCTGTTCCAGAACAATACAGTCAGTTGGAAAGAGATCTCCTCTGTGTGTTGTGGAACAGACCACTGTACACTGAAAATGGGGTTTCTGACTACATTATGAGACAGTAAATTCAGATACCTGGGGAGATTTTTTATGTTTCTGCACTGACGGGTAATAACATTATTTTTCATCTATTTGTCACTGATGTCATGCGCCCCATTATTGACACAGGACTCCATTTGGGGAGGGGGTCTATTGGGGACATATTATAAAATTACTTCCCAGAAAACCCCTTTGTAGTGTCAGTCACACAAGACAGTTACCTGACACTTCCACACTCATTACAACCTGACTTCCATCCATGACATGAAGATCACTGAGACCTTTCACAAAAACTGGAGCAAAACCGACATTGGGAGCCACAGATTTGGAACTTTCCAGCTTTCCAGGTGACTTTCTTTCTGTAAAACAAACGGAACAGGAGGAGTCACTAAGGAGCTACAGAGAAAGCCTCAAGAAATCACATAGGAGACAGCAGGCAACTACAGAGAAGGCACCAATGAGCCACAAAGGAGGCACAAGGAGCCACAAAGGAGACACCAAGGAGCCAATAAGAAAACACCAAGAGGCTCCAGAGGGAAAACCAGGGGGCCACAGACAAGACACCAAGGAGCCACACAGAAGACAAAGGAACCGCAGAGGGAAAACCTGGGGGGCCACAAAGGTGGACATGAAAGGGCCACAGATGAGAAACCAAGGAGCCAAAATAGACACCCCAAAGGAGCCATAGAAAAAACACCAAGAAGACACACACGAACCACAGATAAAATACCAAGAATTCTAAGAGGAGACACCAAGTGACACAGAGAAACCACCAAAGAGCTACAGAAGAAACAAAGAACCACAGTGAAAACACCACGGAACCACAAAGCAGGCACCAAGGAGCCACACAGAAACTACTAAAGAGCCACAAAGGTAACACCAATAAATGACAGATGAGACCCCAAGAAGCAAAATAAAACACCAAAAAACTATAGAGTAGACACCAATAAGCTAAAAAGTTAATTCAAGGAGCCACAGAGGAAACCCAAAGAGGTCATAGAGTAGCAAACAGCACAGAGTTAATATAGGAAACCACAAAGGAAATGCCAAAGAGCCTCCGAGAAAAGAAAAACAAGGATCCACAGAGAAAACAACAAGGAGCCATTGAGGAGACACCAAGAAACCACAGAGAAGACCCAACATTCCACAAAGGAGACACTAAGGAGCCACAGAGGAGACAACAAGAATCTACTAAGGAGACATGAAGGAAACACTAGGAATCCAGAAAGTAAACGCCAACAATCCACAAAGGAGGCACCAAGAATCTACAGAGGAGACACCAAGAATCCACAAAGGAGGCAACAAGAAGCTACAGAGGAGACACCAAGAATCCACAAAGGAGGCACCAAGAATCTACAGAGGAGACACCAAGGAAACACTAGGAATCCAGAAAGTAAACACCAAGAATCCACAAAGGAGGCACCAAGAAGCTACAGAGGAGCCACAGAGGAGACACCAAGGAGCTACAGAGGAGACACCAAGAATCCACAAAGGAGGCACTAAGGAGCTACAGAGGAGACACCAAGGAGCCACATGGGAGACACCAAGAATCCACAAAGGAGACATCAAGGAGCTACATGGGAAACACCCAGGAGCTACAAAGAAGACACCAAGGACCCACAGAGAGGACCTACACCAAAAAGCCACAGAGGAGACACCAAGAAGCCACAGAGGAGACACCAAGAAGCCACAGAGGAGACACCAAGAAGCCACAGAGGAGACACCAAGAAGCCACAGAGGAGACACCAAGAAGGCACAGAGGAGACACCAAGAAGGCACAGAGGAGACACCAAGAAGCCACAGAGGAGACACCAAGAAGCCACAGAGGAGACACCAAGAAGCCACAGAGGAGACACCAAGAAGCCACAGAGGAGACACCAAGAAGCCACAGAGGAGACACCAAGAAGCCACAGTGGAGACACCAAGAAGCCACAGTGGAGACACCAAGGAGCTA
Organism: Hyla sarda; assembly: GCF_029499605.1. Classification (NCBI taxonomy): domain Eukaryota; kingdom Metazoa; phylum Chordata; class Amphibia; order Anura; family Hylidae; genus Hyla; species Hyla sarda. The sequence goes on along the minus strand of NC_079196.1, from coordinate 9,985,370 downwards.
CAGAGGAGACACCAAGGAGCTACAGAGGAGACACCAAGGAGCTACAGAGGAGACACAAAGGAACTACAGAGGAGACACCAAGAAGCCACAGAGGAGACACAAAGGAGCCACAGAGGAGACACCAAGGAACTACAGAGGAGACACCAAGAAGCCACAGAGGAGACACCAAGGAGCTACAGAGGAGACACCAAGAAGCCACAGAGGAGACACCAAGGAGCCACAGTGGAGACACCAAGGAGCTACAGAGGAGACATCAAGGAGCCACAGAGGAGACACCATGACGCCACAGAGGAGACACCATGACGCCACAGAGGAGACACAAAGACGCCACAGAGGAACAACATGAGGCAGTTCAGTTCTTAAATCCGACAATCTGGACCAAGGTCCATTACAAAGCTGCAGAGCATTACATTCTGTCCTTCACTATACAGATATGAGCTCCTGGCCTGTTGGTTTATAATAAGATATTGGATGATTACACAGATACAACATACAGCGCCCGCGATCACAGCCGCCACAATAACTCTGCTCTTACTGTATTTCTACGTTTATAAATTCTGTGAATAAAACCAATGTCCTCCACCTCCCGATACATCGGTGATGTGGCTGCTGTTATACTGCAAACATCAAACTCTCTCTATGCTGTTGGATGTTACAGGAGGCGGTGGGGAGGATTGGGGTCTTGGAGGGGCACACATCTGTATCCAGCCCCTGACAGCTGTACTTTCTATGGAAAAACGGAATCCACAGTAATGTACACACACACTAAAAATATTGTCAGACTTTCCCACACAATTCCACTCCTGAAATAGCCACAATTCCTGTCCACAGGTCAGCGGCTTCAGGGGGGGAAATGCTGCTTACACATACAATGCATGCGGGCATCCCACAGCTGCACACCATCAAATTTACTGACATACAGAACCAGGTCTGCACCCAGACTTACTAACACACAGAACCAGGACCGCACCCAGACTTACTAACACACAGAACCAGGACTGCACCCAGACTTACTAACACACAGAACCAGGACTGCACCCAGACTTACTAACACACAGAACCAGGTCTGCACCCAGACTTACTAACACACAGAACCAGGTCTGCACCCAGACTTACTAACACACAGAACCAGGACTGCACCCAGACTTACTAACACACAGGACCAGGACTGCACCCAGACTTACTAACACACAGAACCAGGTCTGCACCCAGACTTACTAACACACAGAACCAGGTCTGCACCCAGACTTACTAACACACAGAACCAGGACTGCACCCAGACTTACTAACACACAGGACCAGGACTGCACCCAGACTTACTAACACACAGAACCAGGTCTGCACCCAGACTTACTAACACACAGAACCAGGTCTGCACCCAGACTTACTAACACACAGAACCAGGTCTGCACCCAGACTTACTAACACACAGAACCAGGTCTGCACCCAGACTTACTAACACACAGAACCAGGACTGCACCCAGACTTACTAACACACAGAACCAGGTCTGCACCCAGACTTACTAACACACAGAACCAGGTCTGCACCCAGACTTACTAACACACAGAACCAGGTCCAGCATCAGATTTACTAACACACAGAACCAGGTCTGCAATCAGATTTACTGACACATAGAACCAGGTCTGCAATCAAATTTACTGACACACAGAACCAGGTCCAGCATCCGATTTACTGAAACACAGAACCAGGCGTGCAATCACATTTACTAACATATAGAACCAGGCCTGAAATCAGATTTACTGACACACAGAACCAGGTCCAGCATCAGATTTACTGACACACAGAACCAGGTCCAGCATCAGATTTCCTGACACACAGAACCAGGTCCAGCATCAGATTTACTTACACACAGAACCAGGTCCAGCATCAGATTTACTGACACACAGAACCAGGTCCGCCATCAGATTTACTGACACACAGACATAGAAAGAAACATGTGTCAGCAGATAAGAACCAGATTCAGCCCATCTAGTATTCCCCATATTAATAATACTATGAATAGTCCCTGGCCCTATCTTATATGAAGGATATCCTTATTCTTATCCCCGTCTTATATGAAGGATAACCTTATGTCTATTCCCATCTTATATGAAGGATAGCCTTATGTCTATTCCCATCTTATATGAAGGATAGCCTTATGTTTATTCCCATCTTATACGAAGGATAGTCTTATGTCTATTCCCATCTTATATGAAGGATAGCCTTATGTCTATTCCCATCTTATATGAAGGATAGTCTTATACCTATCCTATCTTATATGAAGGATAGTCTTATGTCTATTCCCATCTTATACGAAGGATAGCCTTATGTCTATTCCCATCTTATACGAAGGATAGTCTTATGTCTATTCCCATCTTATACGAAGGATAGCCTTATGTCTATTCCCATCTTATATGAAGGATAGCCTTATGTCTATTCCCATCTTATATGAAGGATATCCTTATACCTATCTTATATGAAGGATAGCCTTATGTCTATTCCCATCTTATATGAAGGATAGCCTTATGTCTATTCCCATCTTATATGAATGATAGCCTTATGTCTATTCCCATCTTATATGAAGGATAGTCTTATGTCTATTTACATCTTATACGAAGGATAGTCTTATGTCTATTCCCATCTTATATGAAGGATAGCCTTATGTCTATTCCCATCTTATATGAAGGATAACCTTATGTCTATTCCCATCTTATATGAAGGATAGCTTTATGTCTATTCCCATCTTATATGAAGGATAGTCTTATACCTATCCCATCTTATATGAAGGATAGTCTTATGTCTATTCCCATCTTATATGAAGGATAGTCTTATGTCTATTCCCTCTTATATGAAGGATAGTCTTATGTCTATTCCCATCTTATATGAAGGATAGCCTTATGTCTATTCCCTCTTATATGAAGGATAGTCTTATGTCTATTCCCATCTTATATGAAGGATAGCCTTATGTCTATTCCCTCTTATATGAAGGATAGTCTTATGTCTATTCCCATCTTATATGAAGGATAGTCTTATGTCTATTCCCTCTTATATGAAGGATAGCCTTATGTCTATTCCCATCTTATACGAAGGATAGTCTTATGTCTATTCCCATCTTATATGAAGGATAGCCTTATGTCTATTCCCATCTTATATGAAGGATAGTCTTATACCTATCCTATCTTATATGAAGGATAGTCTTATGTCTATTCCCATCTTATACGAAGGATAGCCTTATGTCTATTCCCATCTTATACGAAGGATAGTCTTATGTCTATTCCCATCTTATACGAAGGATAGCCTTATGTCTATTCCCATCTTATATGAAGGATAGCCTTATGTCTATTCCCATCTTATATGAAGGATATCCTTATACCTATCTTATATGAAGGATAGCCTTATGTCTATTCCCATCTTATATGAAGGATAGCCTTATGTCTATTCCCATCTTATATGAATGATAGCCTTATGTCTATTCCCATCTTATATGAAGGATAGTCTTATGTCTATTTACATCTTATACGAAGGATAGTCTTATGTCTATTCCCATCTTATATGAAGGATAGCCTTATGTCTATTCCCATCTTATATGAAGGATAACCTTATGTCTATTCCCATCTTATATGAAGGATAGCTTTATGTCTATTCCCATCTTATATGAAGGATAGTCTTATACCTATCCCATCTTATATGAAGGATAGTCTTATGTCTATTCCCATCTTATATGAAGGATAGTCTTATGTCTATTCCCTCTTATATGAAGGATAGTCTTATGTCTATTCCCATCTTATATGAAGGATAGCCTTATGTCTATTCCCTCTTATATGAAGGATAGTCTTATGTCTATTCCCATCTTATATGAAGGATAGCCTTATGTCTATTCCCTCTTATATGAAGGATAGTCTTATGTCTATTCCCATCTTATATGAAGGATAGTCTTATGTCTATCCTGATCTTATATAAAGAATATGTAGAAATACTAATAAATCTTTATTGGTATACAAGAAAACATTAAAAACACATGTATAGGATCACACAAAGAATGGAGAAAATATATGTACACAGGGATACTGGGATGAAAGTCCTGATTTATTAGTCAGCTGCATGTCTGACTACTACAGTTCCACACCAGACCTCCGATGCGTTTCGCTGGGAGATGCTTTATCCTGGTGACTGTAGGGGTCTGTAGCTACACTTATCTTCTATTACCTTCTTTAGGCTGCCCAAATCAGCAAACCTGTCTTATTGTTGCACTAATGGACTTTATCTCTATATGATCCTCTGGTCTCTCCTGTATTACATTTTAGGAGCGGTTTGGCCCATAAAGGAGGGCATATTTACTATGGCCCCTTATACTATCCTTCTCATTTTCCTTTATACAGCTGACTAATAAATCAGGACTTTCATCCCAGTATCCCTGTGTACATATATTTTCTCCATTCTTTGTGTGATCCTATACATGTGTTTTTATTGTTTTCTTGTATACCAATAAAGATTTATTAGTATTTCTACATTTAATTTTGGTTGGAGGTTTTTAGTGGTCCGTTAGCACAGCTGTAGGTGTATTGTATTTATAAAACCTCCATCACATGCATTAGGTATTGGAGCCTACATAGGGGAAAGGTCCTATAGGTTATTATACATTGCTCAAAAACATAAAGGGAACACTTAACCAACACAATGTAACTCCAAGTCACTGACACTTGTGTGAAATCCCACTGTCCACTCAGGAAGAACACTGATTAACAATCAATCTCACATGGAACAGACAACAGGTGGAAATTATAGGCAATTAGCAAGACACCCCCAATAAAGGAGTGGTTCGGCAGGTGGTGACCACAGACCACTTCTCAGTTCCTATGCTTCCTGGCTGATGTTTTGCGCACTTTTGAATGCTGGCGGTGCTTTCACTCTAGTGGTAGCATGAGATGGAGTCTACAACCCACACAAGTGACTCAGGTAGTGCAGCTCATCCAGGATGGCACATCAATGCGAGCTGTGGCAAGAAGGTTTGCTGTGTCTGTCAGCGTAGTGTCCAGAGCATGGAGGCGCTACCAGGAGACAGGCCAGTACATCAGGAGACGTGGAGGAGGACGTAGGAGGGCAACAACCCAGCAGCAGGACCGCTACCTCCGTCTTTGTGCAAGGAGGAGCAGGAGGAGCACTGCCAGAGCCCTGCAAAATGACCTCCAGCAGGACACAAATGTGCATGTGTCCACTCAAACGGTCAGAAACAGACTCCATGAGGGTGGTATGAGGGCCCGACGTCCACAGGTGGGGGATGTGCTTACAGCCCAACACTGTGCAGAACGTTTGGCATGTGTCAGAAAACACCAAGATTGGCAAATTCACCACTGGCCTCCTGTGCTCTTCAAAGATGAAAGCAGGTTCACACTGAGCACATGTGACAGACGTGAGTCTGGAGACGCCGTGGAGAATGTTCTGCTGCCTGCAACATCCTCCAGCATGACCAGTTTAATGGTGGGTCAGTAATGGTGTGGGGTGGCATTTCTTTGGGGGCGGCACAGCCCTCCATGTGCTTGCCAGAGGTGGCCTGACTGTCATTAGGTACCGAGATGAGATCCTCAGACCCCTTGTGAGACCATATGCTGGTGCGGTTGGTCCTGGGTTCCTCCTAATGCAAGACAATGCTAGACCTCATGTGGCTGGAGTGTGTCAGCAGTTCCTACGTCTTGCTCCATCCACCACAGACTGTCCAGGAGTTGGCGGATGCTTTAGTCCAGGTCTGGGAGGACATCCCTCAGGAAACCATCCTCCACCTCATCAGGAGCATACCCAGGCGTTGTAGGGAGGTCATACGGGCACGTGGAGGCCACACACACTACTGAGCCTCATTGGGACTTGTATTAAGGACATTACATAAAGTTGGATCAGCCTGTATTGGGGTTTTCCACTGTGATTTTGAGTGTGACTCCATATCCAGACCTCCAGGGGTTCATACATTTGATTTCCATTGATAATTTTCTGTGATTTTGTTGTCAGCGCATTCAACTATGTAAAGAGGAAAGGATTTCATACGATTAGTTCCTTCATTCACATCTCAGATGTGTTATGTTAGTGTTCCTTTTATTTTTTAGAGCAGTGTATAAAGAATAGCCTTAGCTCTATAATTCCTATCTTATATGAAGGATAGCCTTATGTATATCCTTATCTTATATCAGGAATATCCACATGCCTATCCCATGCATACTTACACTCCTTCACTGTATTTGCAATTACCAATTTGCAGGAAGGATATTCCATGCATCCACTACTCTCTCAGTAAAGTAGTACTTCCTGATATTACTTTTAAACCTTTGCCCCTCTGATATAAAACGATGTCCTCTTGAGGTAGTTTTTCTCCTATATAAACCTCCTCTTCTCCTTTATCGTGTTGTTCCCCTTTATTTATACAAAAGATACTATCATAAGCCCTCCGTCTCGTCATATCCCCTCCGTCTCGTCTTTTTTCCTAAGCTATACATGTTAAGGTCCTTTAACTTTTTCTGGTAAGTTTTATCATCAGACCATGTCCAGCATCAGATTTACTGACATACAGACCATGTCCAATATCAGATTTACTGACATACAGACCATGTTCACCATCAGATTTACTGACATACAGACCATGACCAATATCAGATTTACTGACCTACAGACCAAGTCCAATATCAGATTTACTGACCTACAGACCATGTCCAGCATCAGATTTACTGACATACAGACCATGTCCAGCATCAGATTTACTGACATACAGACCATGACCAATATCAGATTTACTGACATACAGACCATGTCCAGCATCAGATTTACTGACATACAGACCATGTTCAGCATCAGATTTACTGACATACAGACCATGTCCACCATCAGATTTACTGACATACAGACCATGTCCAGCATCAGATTTACTGACATACAGACCATGACCAATATCAGATTTACTGACATACAGACCATGTCCAGCATCGGATTTACTGACATACAGACCATGTCCAGCATCAGATTTACTGACATACAGACCATGTCCAATATCAGATTTACTGACCTACAGACCATGTCCAGCATCAGATTTACTGACATACAGACCATGTCCACCATCAGATTTACTGACATACAGACAATGTTCACCATCAGATTTACTGATACACAGATCAGGCTGGATTATGTCCAGCATCAGATTTACTGAAATACGGATCAGGTCCATCATTATATTTTCTCACATATGGATCAGATCAAGTATCAGATTTACAAACATATGGATCAAGTCCAAGGATCAGATTTACTGACATACGGATCAGGTCCAGTATTACATTTACAGACATAGGGATCAGGTCGATAGTGAGATTTTTGACATATGAATCAGGTCCAGCCTCAGATTTACTGACATACGGATTAGGTCCATCATAAGATTTTCTGATATATGGATCAGGTCCTGCATTAAAGGGGTATTCCAAGAATTTGTTTTATTTGACTATGCTACAGGGGCTGTAAAGTTGGTGTAGTTCATATTATAGTGTCTGCACCTGTGTGTGATGGTTTTCTCACAATTCTTCTGTGATTTTCACCCCAATATTTATTTTTACCAGCATACAAAATGACTGTTGTCTCAGATTTTTCCCAGGTTGCAATGCGGCGGAGACCTGACATCACTAGTCAGCTGATAACAGGGAGCCTGTCTGCTTCAATGGGTGGAGCGATCGCTTGGTGGGAGAGAGATTAACCTGCAACTAATGCAACAGCTGGCGGCACCCTGATTGAAAACCACAGGTCTTTTGAATGGATGCAGCTCATTTATGTTTCAATGGGTGGGGTGGATGATGTGTGGGAGGGAGGAAAATGGAATTATGGGATTTGTAGGCAAAAAAAAGAGAAACTCAAACCAGGAAATACCAGTTCACAAAAAGCTAGCCACAGTATTATGGTAATATCACAGCATAGCCATTTATCCCCAAGACCACTGCAGATCCCTCCTGAGCATGTCCATTACTGCCTGCCAGGTACGTACTAAAATCATCTTATGGTGGAGAACCCCTTTAAATTATTGTCTAGAGATCAAGTCCAGCATCAGATTTACTGACACACAGCCAAGTTCCAGACCAGCATCACGATTTTTACACAGGGACCAGGTCAAATCAAATGAACAATTTGGACACGAAAGCAGCACAGAGTATTTCAGGAGAAGAGCGTGCTGATTTTGGGGGCCGATTTGTGGGGGCAGTGGTTCTATATTCATATTGACCGCTTGTTCCCACAGTGATGCGGCCTCCAGCACAGAGCTATCATACCTCAGTGTAATAATGACAGGAAGAGTTATAGGAGACGCGCTGGATCATCCACCATAAATCACAGCAGGAATAATGATTCCTGAGCCGGTAGTTTATAAATACCGAGGCTGGAAACTGGCGAAGATTCCACAATCCGACTCCAGAGATTTTCCCATCTCAGCGAACAGCAAAAATAGATGGGACAATAAAGCAAAAAAACTGGGACTGCACTGGGAAATGGCAGGAATACACCAATAAAAATATTCAGCAGTATTGTGTCTGCAGCCGGGCCCTGCGGAGTTAACCCTGCACGGACCCGCTGCCAGATACAGCGAATAATGGAACAGAGCTACATATCAACTGATTACTACTCAGTCGTGAAGACATTGCTATTTTTTTCAAGACTTTAAATTCTAACCATGTTTACTGGCAGTGAATAGAAACAATGCTATTACTGAACTAGTCCTGATCACACAGCTGAAGGTTTGTCAATGTATCATTCTAGTACAGAGTTGCCAGTCTGTTTTTAGCTGACAATTAGAGATGAGCAAACTTACAGTAAATTCGATTCGTCACGAACTTCTCGGCTCGGCAGTTGATTACTTATCCTGCATAAATGAGTTCAGCTTTCCGGTGCTCCGGTGGACTGGAAAAGGTGGATACAGTCCTAGGAAAGAGTCTCCTAGGACTGTATCCACCTTTTCCAGCCCACGGGAGCACCTGAAAGCTGAACTAATTTATGCAGGAAAAGTCATCAACTGCCGAGCCGAGAAGTTCGTGACGAATCAAATTTACTGTAAGTTCGCTCATCTCTACTGACAACGGTCCCTAAATTATATATATTCAGTATTATAAATGGCACAATGTAAGTAACAAATTGCACAATAGGAACCATAACATTAAAGGGGTACTCCAGTGGAATTTTTTTTTTTTTTTTATGAACTGGTGCCAGAAAGATCTAGATGGGGTCACGACTTGCTGTGTGAAGGTTTGACCTTCGTGTAGAGAGAAATTACAGTCATAATGGCTATTTCTGCAATGCTAAAGCTATTACACTACAGAGTAGACCAGTGTTTCCGATCCGGGGTGCCTCCAGCTGTTGCAAAACTACAACTCCTAGCATGCTGGGAGTTGTAGTTTTGCAACAGCTGGAGGCACCAGTTGTGAAAATTACTTCTATTAAAAAATCTTTACCCTTCCAGTACTTATTAGCAGGTGTATGCTACAGAGGAAATTCTTTTCTTTTTGAATTTCTTTTTTGTCTTGTCCACAGTGCTCTCTGCTGACACCTCTGTCCGTGTCAGGAACTGTCCAGAGTAGCATAGGTTTGCTATGGGGATTTTCTCCTGCTCTGGACAGTTCCTGATACGGGCATCAGGTGTCAGCAGAGAGCACTGTGGACAAGATAAAAAATAAATTTAAAAAGAAAATAATTTCCTCTGTAGCATACAGCTGCTAAAAAGTACTGGAAGGGTTAAAGGTTTTTTTTAATAGAAGTCATTTACAAATCTGTTTAACTTTCTGGCACCAGTTGATTAAAAAAAAAAATAATAATGTTTTTCACCAGAGTACCCCTTTAAGGCTACAAGATTACAAGACTGATACGCAGTAAAAAAAAAAAATGCTGAGCTCTGTGAGCAGGGATAGGTCAGGAGTTTCTGACAGCAGATAAACATCTGTCTATTCCACTGTTTCCCAACCAGGGTGCCTCCAGCTATTGCAAAACTACAACTCCCAGCATGCCCGGACAATCTTCGGCTGTCCGGGCATGCTGGGAGTTGTAGTTTTGCAACAGCTGGAGGCACCCTGGTTGGGAAACACTCTATTAACTCACAGCAAGGAGAGCCCTGGTATATGGGGAGAAAATTTAAGGGGTACTCTGGTGGAAATTATTATTATTATTATAATTTTTTTTTTTATCAAATGGTGCCAGAAAGTTAAACAGATATGTAAATGACTTCTATTAAAACAATCTTAATCCTTCCTGTACTTATTAGCTGCTGAATACTACAGAGGAAATTCTTTTCTTTTTGGAACACAGTGCTCTCTGCCAACATCACGACCACAGTGCTCTCTGCTGACATCTCTGTTCATTTTAGGAACTGTCCAGAGCAGCATATGTTTTCTATGGGGATTTTCTCCTACTATGGACAGTTCTTAAAATGGACAGAAATGTCAGCAGAGAGCACTGTGGTCATGATGTCAGCAGAGAGCTCTGTGTTCCAAAAACTAAATAATTTCCTCTGTAGTATTCAGCAGCTAATAAGTACTGGAAGGATTAAGATTTTTTTTTAATATAAGTAATTTACAAATCTGTTTAATTTTCTGGCACAAGTTGATTAAAAAAAAAAAAGTTTTCCACCGGAGAACCCCTTTAAATACAAAGTCTGTTAGTGGAGCTTGTACAGAATAGAACACTGGCCCTTAAAAGTAATATATTAATAATAATAATAATTGTTTTTTAATTATATTTATAAAAATTAATAATGACATCATGAACAGGAGCCAGTTGGTTGCACATGCTTTGACAATGTAGAGAGATCCATTGGTCCTGGGAGAAAATGTATAATTAAGTCCCTACCAATGTAATGGTTTCTTTGAATTTAGATTTTATACATTGATTTTGGGAGTTTATCCCCCGATCTGTAAACGAAAAGAAGAAATTAGGGGTTAATTGTTATTTTTTGGGGAAGATTGTTAATTATGAGAAACTGGATTAGGGGGGAGACATCCTCTCTAGCAATGTGGGGAACAGAAGTAGTTAGGGTGAATAGATATATAAAGTCAGTGTGTAGAGCTGGGAATCTGTTGGACAAATGGTTAAAGGGTACCTCTCATCAAAAAAAACGTTTGATATATTATAGATTAATGTGTACAGAATAACTTTACAATTGCATGTTATTAAAAAATCTGCTTCTTTCTATTTAATTTTACACTTTGAAGAAATGACCACTAGGGGTCTCCCTACCAGTCCTGGCAGCAAGCATTTCAGACTCATGCTGGAGTCCTAAACACTACGAGCTGCCAGTCTGCTTTGTTCACAAACGAGAACACTCAGAGCTGCCAGCCTGCTTTGTTCACAGCCTGTTTGGCTGTGAACAAAGCAGGCTGGCAGCTCTGAGTGTTTAGGACTCCAGCATGAGTCAGAAATGCTTGCTGACAGGACTGATCGGGAAAAATACAATAGAAAGAAGCATATTTTTCACTAACATGCTATTGGAAAGTTATTCAACATTCATTAATCTAAAATATATCAAAAGTTTATTTGATGAGAGGTCCCCTTTAAGAATATGGAGTTTGTGGCGGTGTTTTTTTTTTTTTTTTTTCCTCTGCCGGCTATGGAAGAGGAGGGAGGGTAAGGGGGGGGTCTAAACAAAATGTTTTAAAAAGATTAATCTGTATGTATTTTTGTATTTATTTATATAGATTTGTTGTATATATGGAATGAAAAATAATTTTAAATAAGTATATTATTTGCCAACAGGTTTTGTAAGGAAAAAAAAACGTGCAGTGTGTAGAATGCTGTAAATTCATTATACAGGGTGCGCCATTTCTATGGATACACCTTAATAACATGGGAATGGTTGGTGATATTAACTTCCAGTTTATGGCACATTAGTATATGTGAGGGGGGAAACTTTTCAAGATGGGTGGTGACCATGGCGGCCATTTTGAAGTCGGCCATTTTGAATCCAACTTTTGTTTTTTCAATAGGAAGAGGGTCATGTGACACATCAAACTTATTGGGAATTTCACAAGAAAAACAATGATGTGTTTGGTTTTAACGAAACTTTATTCTTTCATGAGTTATTTACAAGTTTCTGACCACATAAAATGTGTACAATGTGCTGCCCATTGTGTTGGATTGTCAATGCAACCCTCTTCTCTATATACTGCTATATACTACTATATACACCGCAGGAGAAATGCTAGCACAGGCTTCCAGTATCTGTATACACTGCTATATACTACTATATAAACCGCAGGAGAAATGCTAGCACAGGCTTCCAGTATCCGTATACACTGCTATATACTAACATATACACCGCAGGAGAAATGCTAGCACAAGCTTCCAGTATCCATATACACTGCTATATACTACTATATACACCGCAGGAGAAATGCTAGCACAGGCTTCAAGTATCCGTATACCCTGCTATATACTACTATATATACCGCAGGAGAAATGCCAGCACAAGCTTCCAGTATCCGTATACACTGCTATATACTACTATATACACCGCAGGAGAAATGCCAGCACAAGCTTCCAGTATCCGTATACACTGCTATATACTACTATATACACCGCAGGAGAAATGCCAGCACAAGCTTCCAGTATCCGTATACACTGCTATATACTACTATATACACCGCAGGAGAAATGCTAGCACAGGCTTCCAGTATCCGTATACACTGCTATATACTACTATATACACCGCAGGAGAAATGCTAGCACAGGCTTCCAGTATCCGTATACACTGCTATATACTACTATATACACCGCAGGAGAAATGCTAGCACAGGCTTCCAGTATCCGTATACACTGCTATATACTACTATATACACCGCAGGAGAAATGCTAGCACAGGTTTCCAGTATCCGTATACACTGCTATATACTACTATATACACCGCAGGAGAAATGCTAGCACAGGCTTCCAGTATCCGTATACACTGCTATATACTACTATATACACCGCAGGAGAAATGCTAGCACAGGCTTCCAGTATCCGTATACACTGCTATATACTACTATATACACCGCTGGAGAAATGCTAGCACAGGCTTCAAGTATCCGTATACCCTGCTATATACACCACAGGAGAAATGCCAGCACAAGCTTCCAGTATCCGTATACACTGCTATATACTACTATATACACCGCAGGAGAAATGCTAGCACAGGCTTCCAGTATCCGTATACACTGCTATATACTACTATATACACCGCAGGAGAAATGCTAGCACAGGCTTCCAGTATCCGTATACACTGCTATATACTACTATATACACCGCAGGAGAAATGCCAGCACAAGCTTTCAGTATCCGTATACACTGCTATATACTACTATATACACCGCAGGAGAAATGCTAGCACAGGCTTCCAGTATCCGTATACACTGCTATATACTACTATATACACCGCAGGAGAAATGCTAGCACAGGCTTCCAGTATCCGTATACACTGCTATATACTACTATATACACCGCAGGAGAAATGCTAGCACAGGCTTCCAGTATCCGTATACACTGCTATATACTACTATTTACACTGCAGGAGAAATGCTAGCACAGGTTTCCAGTATCCGTATACACTGCTATATACTACTATATACACCGCAGGAGAAATGCTAGCACAGGCTTCCAGTATCCGTATACACTGCTATATACTACTATATACACCGCAGGAGAAATGCTAGCACAGGCTTCCAGTATCCGTATACACTGCTATATACTACTATATACACCGCAGGAGAAATGCTAGCACAGGCTTCCAGTATCCGTATACACTGCTATATACTACTATATACACCGCAGGAGAAATGCTAGCACAGGCTTCCAGTATCCGTATACACTGCTATATACTACTATATACACCGCAGGAGAAATGCTAGCACAGGCTTCCAGTATCCATATACACTGCTATATACTACTATATACACCGCAGGAGAAATGCCAGCACAGGCTAGCACAGAGCATTTCTCCTGCGGTGTATATAGCAGTGTATACGGATACTGGAAGCCTGTGCTAGCATTTCTCCTGCAGTGTATATAGTAGTATATAGCAGTGTATACTGGAAGCCTGTGCTAGCATTTCTCCTGCGGTGTATATAGTAGTATATAGCAGAGTATACGGATACTGGAAGCCTGTGCTAGCATTTCTCCTGCGGTGTATATAGCAGTGTATATGGATACTGGAAGCCTGTGCTAGCATTTCTCCTGCGGTGTATATAGTAGTATATAGCAGTATATACGGATACTGGAAGCCTGTGCTAGCATTTCTCCTGCGGTGTATATAGTAGTATATAGCAGTGTATACGGATACTGGAAGCCTGTGCTAGCATTTCTCCTGCGGTGTATATAGTAGTATATAGCAGTGTATACGGATACTGGAAACCTGTGCTAGCATTTCTCCTGCAGTGTAAATAGTATTATATAGCAGAGTATACGGATACTGGAAGCCCGTGCTAGCATTTCTCCTGCGGTGTATATAGTAGTATATAGCAGTGTATACGGATACTGGAAGCCTGTGCTAGCATTTCTCCTGCGGTGTATATAGTAGTATATAGCAGTGTATACGGATACTGGAAGCCTGTGCTAGCATTTCTCCTGCGGTGTATATAGTAGTATATAGCAGTATATAGAGAAGAGGGTGGCATTGACAATCCAACACAATGGGCAGCACATTGAACACATTTTATAAGTGGTCAGAAACTTGTAAATAACTCATGAAAGAATAAAGTTACGTTAAAACAAAGCACTTCATTTCCCAATAAGTTTGATGTGTCACATGACCCTCTTCCTATTGAAAAAAACAAAAGTTGGATTAAAAATGGCCACCATGGTCACCACCCATCTTGAAAAGTTTCCCCCCTTACATATACTAATGTGCCACAAACAGGAAGTTATCACCAACCATTCCCATTATATTAAGGTGTATCCATAGAAATGGCGCACCCTGTATAATTACAATGGTTTGGGGAATGTTCTGCGCTGGACAGGACCCTCCTCCAGGGGGCGACTGCTCCGATCTCACACTGGTGCACCCCAAAACTGACTCCTGCTGTGTCGCTGATGTATTGTGCAGCACAGTACACAATTCCCATCAGCCCCTGCTCCTGGGAGCCTTTAGTGGGAAGTTAATTAACCAGCAGTATCCAAGCACATCCGTGGGAAAACCCGGGACAGCAAACAAAGCGGGAACATTCTAGAAATATATGAGACCCCATCTGTCCAACATGTCACAGATTATATCTGCACGGGATGGTGAGTGACTCTGTGAAGTCCAGGCTTGATTATGCTAAATTACATCAAGTCTTATTACAGTCACCTCCAGAGCTGCACTCACTATTCTGCTGTTACATGTATGACCATAGCATAGGGCAGTGGTCTTCAACCTGTGGACCTCCAGATGTGGCAAAACTACAACTCCCAGCATGCCCGGACAGCCGTTGGCTGTCCGGGCATGCTGGGAGTTGTAGTTTTGCCACATCTGGAGGTCCGCAGGTTGGAGACCACTGGTATAGGGTATAATATAGGAATAAAATAGTGACTTCAGCTCCGGAGGTGACTAGAGATAAGACATGAAAAAAGAATAGTGAGTGCAGCTCTGGAGGATAGGTTATGCTGTATTAGCAGAACAGTGAGTGCAGCTCTGGAGGATAGGTTATGCTGTATTAGCAGAATAGTGAGTGCAGCTCTGGAGGATAGGTTATGCTGTATTAGCAGAATAGTGAGTGCAGCTGTTAGGCATAGGTTATGCTGTATTAGCAGAATAGTGAGTGCAGCTCTGGATGATAGGTTATGCTGTATTAGCAGAATAGTGAGTGCAGCTCTGGAGGATAGATTATGCTATATTAGCAGAATATTGAGTGCAGCTCTGGAGGATAGGTTATGCTGTATTAGCAGAATAGTGAGTGCAGCTCTGGAGGAAAAGTTATGCTGTATTAGCAGAATAGTGAGTGCAGCTCTGGAGGATAGGTTATGCTGTATTAGCAGAATAGTGAGTGCAGCTCTGGAGGATAGGTTATGCTGTATTAGCAGAATAGTGAGTGCAGCTCTGAAGCATAGGTTATGCTGTATTAGCAGAATAGTGAGTGCAGCTCTGGAGGATAGGTTATGCTGTATTAGCAGAATAGTGAGTGCAGCTCTGGAGGATAGGTTATGCTGTATTAGCAGAATAGTGAGTGCAGCTCTGGAGGATAGGTTATGCTGTATTAGCAGAATAGTGAGTGCAGCTGTTAGGCATAGGTTATGCTGTATTAGCAGAATAGTGAGTGCAGCTCTGGATGATAGGTTATGCTGTATTAGCAGAATAGTGAGTGCAGCTCTGGAGGATAGGTTATGCTGTATTGGCAGAATAGTGAGTGCAGCTCTGGCGGTTAGGTTATGCTGTATTAGCAGAATAGTGAGTGCAGCTCTGGAGGATAGGTTATGCTGTATTAGCAGAATAGTGAGTGCAGCTCTGGATGATAGGTTATGCTGTATTAGCAGAATAGTGAGTGCAGCTCTGGAGGATAGGTTATGCTGTATTAGCAGAATAGTGAGTGCAGCTCTGGAGCATAGGTTATGCTGTATTAGCAGAATAGTGAGTGCAGCTCTGGAGGATAGGTTATGCTGTATTAGCAGAATAGTGAGTGCAGCTCTGGAGGATAGGTTATGCTGTATTAGCAGAATAGTGAGTGCAGCTCTGGAGGATAGGTTATGCTGTATTAGCAGAATAGTGAGTGCAGCTCTGGAGGAAAGGTTATGCTGTATTAGCAGAATATTGAGTGCAGCTCTGGAGCATAGGTTATGCTGTATTAGCAGAATAGTGAGTGCAGCTCTGGAGGATAGGTTATGCTGTATTAGCAGAATATTGAGTGCAGCTCTGGAGGATAGGTTATGCTGTATTAGCAGAATAGTGAGTGCAGCTCTGGAGGATAGGTTATGCTGTATTAGCAGAATAGTGAGTGCAGCTCTGGAGGACAGGTTATGCTGTATCAGCAGAATAGTGAGTGCAGCTCTGGAGGATAGGTTATGCTGTATTAGCAGAATAGTGAGTGCAGCTCTGGATGGGACTGGAGTAAAGGACATTATGTAACAGCTGTGGAGGATAGGTTATGCTGTATCAGCAGAATAGTGAGTGCAGCTCTGGATGGGACTGGAGTAAAGGACATTATGTAACAGCTCTGGAGGATAGGTTATGCTGTATTAGCAGAATAGTGAGTGCAGCTCTGGATGGGACTGGAGTAAAGGACATTATGTAACAGCTCTGGAGGATAGGTTATGCTGTATTAGCAGAATAGTGAGTGCAGCTCTGGATGGGACTGGAGTAAAGGACATTATGTAACAGCTCTGGACCTCCTAGTTCAACAGAATGCTAGAATTGCAGTAAAATGTGACACAGTGAAGCAGAATCGAGAACCGAGAGGAGGAATGTAAGTTATATAACACTACACATATATGTACATGCCATTCAGGGTCTATGGAAAGCTAGGTAACAATACACTAATGGCGGCTAATAGAGGTTGTCATGTAGCATATGTCAGGCAGGTAGGAAGATAATACTGAAGATGATTGACTTATGGGGAATGATCCTGAACTTGGCTCAGAACCTGCACTTTGCCACAGAACGTCTCTGCGCTGCCTCTGATTCCGTCTCTGTGACTCTTCCTTCCTGCGCATCCATTAGCGCAGCACTAATTGCAGTCAGTGGTATAAAGGCTGCGTTCATATGGGGGGGGGGGGCAGTTAATGCTGCGCACATGTCCCAGCTCTCGGGGGAGCGGATCTGTCAGCGGGCACTCTGCGTTGTGTTTAGTCTCTGACAGAAGCATCGGAGGAATCCCTGGCAGCGGGAGCAGGAAACATGAAATAAAGTCCAACCTGGGCGCTGCGCTCTCCTTACCATCTATGGTGCTTCACGATTATTCTGGGTCCCTCAGGCCATAAATCTCCCCGCAGCCTTAACTCCTGAGTGACTGCTCACTGCAGGTATGGTATGACACATCTCCAGCATAAGGAAAACCTGCAGCTCATCACAGCCAGGGGAGAAATGTGCTGCAGACATCCCCCCAAGAACACAGGGAGCTCCTGGCTTTGAATTTCAGAGCTACACATTAACTTAAGGAAAAATGACTGAAAAGAAGTTATGGGGTACTTTTACCCTGTGCACACTGCCCTGCCCCCCTGTAATCCTGTGCACACTGCCCTGCACCATCATAATCCTGTGCACACTGCCCTGCCCCCCTGTAATCCTGTGCACACTGCCCTGTACCATCATAATCCTGTGCACACTGTCCTGCACCCCCACAATCCTGTGCACACTGCCCTGCACCCCCACAATCCTGTGCACACTGCCCTGCCCCCCCCCCTGTAGTCCTGTGCACACTGCCCTGCACCCCCACAATCCTGTGCACACTGCCCTGCCCCCCCCCCTGTAGTCCTGTGCACACTGTCCTGCACCATCATAATCCTGTGCACACTGTCCTGCACCATCATAATCCTGTGCACACAGCCCTGCACCATCATAATCCTGTGCACACAGCCCTGCACCATCATAATCCTGTGCACACAGCCCTGCACCATCATAATCCTGTGCACACTGTCCTGCACCATCATAATCCTGTGCACACTGTCCTGCACCATCATAATCCTGTGCACACTGTCCTGCACCATCATAATCCTGTGCACACTGTCCTGCACCATCATAATCCTGTGCACACTGTCCTGCACCATCATAATCCTGTGCACGCTGTCCTGCACCATCATAATCCTGTGCACGCTGTCCTGCACCATCATAATCCTGTGCACACTGTCCTGCACCATCATAATCCTGTGCACACTGTCCTGCACCCCCACAATCCTGTGCACACTGTCCTGCACCATCATAATCCTGTGAACACTGTCCTGCACCATCATAATCCTGTGCACACTGTCCTGCACCATCATAATCCTGTGCACACTGTCCTGCACCATCATAATCCTGTGCACACTGTCCTGCACCATCATAATCCTGTGCACACTGTCCTGCACCATCATAATCCTGTGCACACTGCCCTTCATCCCCACAATCCTGTGCACACTGCCCTTCACCCCCACAATCCTGTGCACACTGCCCTTCATCCCCACAATCCTGTGCACACTGCCCTTCATCCCCACAATCCTGTGCACACTGCCCTGCACCCCCACAATCCTGTGCACACTGCCCTGCACCCCCACAATCCTGTGCACACTGTCCTGCGCTCCCCAAATTCTGTGCACACTGCCCTGCACCCCCACAATCCTGTGCACACTGCCCTGCACCCCCACAATCCTGTGCACACTGTCCTGCGCTCCCCAAATTCTGTGCACACTGCCCTGGCTGCACCTCCATATTCCTGTGCACACTGTCTTGCACCCCCACAATCCTGTGTACATTGCCCTGGCTGCACCGCCATAATACTTGTCACGCTGCCCTACACCCTACAATCCTATGCACACTACCCTGCACCCTACAATCCTATGCACACTACCCTGCACCCTACAATCCTATGCACACTACCCTGCACCCTACAATCCTATGCACGCTACCCTGCTCCCCACAATCCTATGCACAGTACCCTGCACCCTACAATCCTATGCACACTACCCTGCACCCTACAATCCTATGCACACTACCCTGCACCCTACAATCCTATGCACACTACCCTGCACCCTACAATCCTATGCACAGTACCCTGCACCCTACAATCCTATGCACACTACCCTGCACCCTACAATCCTATGCACACTGCCCTGCACCCTACACTCCTATGCACACTACCCTGCACCCTACAATCCTATGCACACTACCCTGCACCCTACAATCCTATGCACACTGCCCTGCACCCTACAATCCTATGCACAGTACCCTGCACCCTACAATCCTATGCACAGTACCCTGCACCCTACAATCCTATGCACACTACCCTGCACCCTACAATCCTATGCACACTGCCCTGCACCCTACAATCCTATGCACACTACCCTGCACCCTACAATCCTATGCACACTACCCTGCACCCTACAATCCTATGCACACTGCCCTGCACCCTACAATCCTATGCACACTGCCCTGCACCCTACAATCCTATGCACGCTACCCTGCACCCTACAATCCTATGCACAGTACCCTGCACCCTACAATCCTATGCACAGTACCCTGCACCCTACAATCCTATGCACACTACCCTGCACCCTACAATCCTATGCACAGTACCCTGCTCCCTACAATCCCATTTATACTGATCTGCATCCCCATAACTCTGTGTCCTGTAGTTCTCTTTGATTTTCCCAGTTGTAGGTTTTCTTTTAGCGTGTTGCAGATCCACTTTTTATGTTGCTTTTGTGATGTCTTCTCTATGAGAATGCAGAAAGGCAGTCAGTTGTGCATCTCGCTGTGTCTAATTCTGTAGGACACGCATCTCGGCTCTTGTGCAGATCTTGACCTGGCAGGTGAGGCCTTGTGTAGAAGGGATTAATGGATAAACTCTGTGGTAAATGCTCACAAGGTCAAGAGCAGCACCTCCACCAGAAACAATTTACCCCGGACCTGGTCATGTGATGGTGCCAGATAAAAATTGCAATGTATTTAAAACCCCAAAAGATGCATGTTTTTCAGCTCCCAGATGACTTTAATGGGAAAGTAACATGTCACTAAATAGGAACATGTCCTCACTTTCATGCTGCCTGAAGGACATATCATTGGGCAGTCCCTGGCGGCTTCACTTCGCCTCACCAGCCTTGATTCATAGCTCTCTCTCCCTGTTTTAAAATTAATAGAGATCTATCAGTCAAAGTCAGTGAGTCCGGCAGAAGCCACCAGGGACCACCCAGATGACTTGGGTTCAGGCCACATAAGGCTAAGTTTTTACTTATTTTTTGCCCTGCGTTTTTTGTTTTGAAAAAAAAAACAAAAACAAAGGAAAAATGCCTGAAAAAATGCCAGTGCAATTTCCTGCGTCTGGCGTTTTTCCTGGCGTTTTTTCATTTGTGTGGAAATAGCATTTATGGCCCCTTTGGCATTTATTTTTTTTTATTTTTTGGTACCCAAAATTTGTTCGGTACCAAAAAAAAAAAAAAAAAAAGGATGCAGTAGTGATAGAAAAAAATGTATTTAACGAAATGTATATTTTTTATAACAAAATTTGTATTCATTTTTTATAAAGTGTGCGTGTTTCACTTTTTTTCTCTCTTTTTTGCAATTTTTTTTAGGTAGTACTACTACTCCTAGCATGGAACATACTGTTTCATGATGGGAGTAGTAGTACCTGTACTAATAGACAAAGCGCCTGATGCGATCGTCCATAATATAGCAGAGATACGGAGCGGGTCTATACAGCGCTCACATCTCTGCACTATACTCCAGCCAGTGATGTGAATAGAAATTCACATCACTCATTCATATTTTCCGCCCAGAGTGGGGATTGGCCGGATGGTTGCAGCCAATCACAGCTCTCAGCGGGAAATATGAATGAGCGATGTTCTATTCCCATCACTGGCCAGAGTATAGTGCAGAGATGCCAGCGCTGTATAGAGCCGCTCCACATCTCTGCAATAGATAGGATGACACCCGCTGTGATCTTTTCTTAACTGCAGGTACTACTACTCCCATCATGGAGCACACTCTGCTCCATGTTGGGAGCGGTTGTACCTGCAGTTAAGGAAAGATCACAGTGGATGTCACTCCTGACACCTGCTGTGATCCTCCTGTATAATGTATAGATTTGGCGGCTGCTCTTCTATGGTCCCCTGCACTGCCGTATATATACACACCTATTCATATTTCCCACAGAGAGTTGTGATTGGCTGGAACCATCTGGCCAATCACAGCTCTGTGGGAAATATGAATAGGTGTATATATACGGCAGTGCAGGGGACCATAGAAGAGCAGCCGCCAAATCTATACATTATACATGAGGATCGCAACGGAACCCGGGGCGATCTGCCAATTAGTACAGGTACTACCACTCCCATCTTGGAACAGTGTGTGTTCCATGCTGGGAGTAGTAGTACCACCAAAAAAATAAAGAATAAAAAGTGAAAAACACACACACTACATTTGTATTATTGTTGGCTATATTTTTAGTGCCCTGCCCACCCACATAAATTGATCCCTGTTTAAAAATTAATAAAAATGTTGTTATAAAAAAGAAAAATTTCGTTAAATACAATTTTTTACATAACTACTGTATCTTTTTTTTTATTATTTTTTTTTAACCCCTTAAGGACCAGTGGTTTCTCTGTTTTTGCACATTTTTTCCTCCTTACCTTTAAAAAATCCTTACTCTTTAAATTTTGCACCTAAAAATCCATTTGATGGCTTATTTTTTGCGCCACCAATTCTACTTTGTAATGACTTGAGTCATTTTACCCAAAAATCTACGGCGAAAGCGAAAAGAAAATCATTGTGAGACAAAATTGGAAAAAAAAGCCATTTTGTAACTTTTGGGGGCTTCTGTTTCTACGTAGTAAATTTTTCTGTAAAAATGACACCTTCTCTTTATTCTGTAGGTCCATAAGATTAAAATGATTCCCTACTTATATAGGTTTGATTTTCTTGTACTTCTGAAAAAAATCATAACTACATGCAGGAAAATTTATATGTTTAAAATTGGATCTCAGGCACTGAGCAGTCATTTGACGATCGGACACCAGGAGGCAAGGTAGGAGATCCTCCTCGTGTCCCAGAGCTCTTCAGGATGCCGCAATTTCGCCGCGGACATCCCCAACAGCCCCCCTGAGCTAACCGGCAGTGATTTACTTTCACTTTAGACGCGGCGTTCAACTATGAACACTGCGTCTAAAGGGTTAATAGCACGCGGCACCGCGATCATTGCCGCGCGCTATTAGCCAGGGGTCCTGGCCGTGCCCAACCCGCTATGACGTTGTGGCCCCGCGTTATAGAAAGGGAAAGGACTCAGTACGTACCGGTACGTCCTTGGTCCTTAAGAGGGTAATGGTACCCTACGAAATTTTATTAAAATTGTATCTCCACTACTTTTTTGGATCGCTAAAGTCCAAAAGAGAAAAAAAACAGCCTGAAAAAAACGGCAAAGTTAAAACCCACATGGCGTTTTTCTTGGCGTTTTTTTACTCCAACAGACTTCTATGGGAGAAAAACGTCACGATTTCAGGGGGGAAAAAACACCAGTGGCTCAACACCTGCGATTTTGCAAAACTGCCAAGGAGCTGAAAAACTCCAAAAAAAGAGTGAAAAAACGCCAAAAGGATACAAAAAAAATATTCCAAATTGAAAAACGGCAAGTGGAAAAAGAATTTTGCGATTTCTCATTGATTAACAGCTAACATCTGGCCGCAGCGTTTTTTAGCCAAAAAGAATTGGCGTTTAAAAAAATAAATAAAAAAAAAACAAGTAGAAACTTAGCCTAAGGGTGATGACAGGTCTACCCCTTTAACCTGTTCAGGACGCAGGGCGTATGCATCCGCCCTGCATCCCGAGTCCTTAAGGACGTGGGGCGTATATATACGCCCGTGGGAATTCCGGTCCTCGCCGCTAGCCGGTTGGGGACCGGACTGGAATGCCTGCTGAAATCATACAGCAGGCACCCCAACGCATCACCCAGGGGGGTCCTGAGACCCCCCCCCCATGTCGGCGATCGCAGAAAATCTCATGTCAATTCAGACATGCGATTTTCTGCTATTCTGGGCTGATCGGGTCTCTGGTGACCCGATCACCCGGAAAATTACGATGACCGGAGCTGTCAGGGACACCCCCAATCATCTTGAGGGCTAGGAGTGAGGTCGCAGAGCTGCGATCTCCTCCTATCCCCTGCCATTGGTCAGAACTGATTCTGACCAATGGCAGAACCCCCCCCCCCCCCCTGTTCTGCCCACCCCTGGATTTCGAGGGGATTGTGGGAAGAAGATGGAGGCCGGTACCTGCAGGAGAAGATGCCTGGAGATCCCCGATCGCCGCTGGAGACTGCTGGATCCTGGCTCAGGTAGGGAAACTACATATGGGGGGGGGGGGGGGGAGAATTGAAAGTGAAAATGAAGTGATCTTTACTGTGGCAACCACTAGGAAGGCCAAACTGCAACTCCCAGCATGCCCAGACAGCCAAAGGCTGATTGGGCATGCTGGGAGTTGTAGTTTTGCAACATCTGGAGGGTCACAGTTTGGAGACCACTGTTACAGTGGTGCCCAAACGGTAGCCCTCCAGATGTTGCCAAACTACAGTTCTCAGCATGCCTGGACTGCCCAGGCATGCTGGGAGTTGTAGTTCTGTAACATCTGTCCCTTCAGATTTAGCAATTTTCATACATTTTTGCTGCTCTACTTTGAAGCCCTCTAATTTTTTCAAAAAGCAAAAATATGTCCATTTTATGATGCCAACATAAAGTGGACATATTGTGTTTGTGAAGAAAAATAAAATGTATTGTGAGGGTGCATTTACACGAATATATGTGTCACGTGACAAAGGCCCCTGAAGTGCTGCCCTCTTTGTGCCTGCTAATAGCGGCAATCCGCCGCTACCAGCAGACACACTGCGATGTGCGAGTTACCCTGCAGTGTACTCGCACACATCGCGGCCGCTCTCTGTGTAGCTCAGGGAGCCGGGGGAGCGGCCGCGATGTGCGGTATGTGCACTGCGACTCGCACTTCACAGTGTATCTGCTGGTATCGGCGGATTGCTATTAGCAGGCACAAAGAGGGCAGCACTTTTGGGGCCTTTGTCAGCGGATCAATCAGTAGAGAGCTTCAAAGTTAGAAAAATGCTAGATTTTCTAAATTTTCATGAAATTTTTAACCAAAAAAGGATGCAAGTAATGCCGAAAATTTACCACCAAAATAAAGTAGAATATGTCACGAAAAAACAATCTAAGAATCAGAATATTCGGTAAAAGCATTTTCACATTATTAATTCGTAAAGCGACAGTGGTCAGAATTGCGAAAAAGGGCTCAGTCCTTAAGGTGAAAAAGGGCTCAGTCCTTAAGGTGAAAAAGGGCTCAGTCCTTAAAAGGTAAAAAAGTTCATCCTTGATATCTCCCAATTTTTTTTATCTACTCCTGAATATTGCTCCAAAAACATCAAGAACTGCAAGTGTGAAACCCACCTAAGATCTTTAGTTGTCAGCAAATGGAAACATTCTTTCTTATTTAGATTCAGGATCTTATTTACAGCTGGTGGTTTGCTACACATGAATCCAGCCTAGTCAATCCTCAGTAAGGGTGCCTTCACGCGGCCGTCTGTCCCCGTTTTTTTTTTTTTTTTTCCCCGTAAACGGATGAAAAACGGTTTTAAAAAATCCCATTCATGTCAATGGGATTTTTTTTACAATCCGTTAACATCCGTTCGTACCCATCTGCACTCGTTTCCATTTTTTTAACGGTAGAAAAAACGGCACATGCAGTATTTTTTCTTCCATCAAGAAGAAATTGAAGAAAAAACGGATACAGTAAATTTAACATTTAAGTCTATGGAAAACAGATGAGCTTTTAATGTCATCTGTTTGCATCCGTTTTGCATGCTCAGAACAAAAACATTTTTTTTTGTTTATTAAAGGGGTTCTCCACCATAAGGTGATTTTAGTATGTACCTGGCAGGCAGTAATGGACATGATTAGGAGGGATCTGCGCTTATCTTGGGGCTAAATGGCTATGTTGTGAGATTACCATAACACTGTGGCTAGCTGTTTTTGAACTTTTATTTCCTGTTTGACTTTTCTTCTTTTTTTTTTTTTTTTACTACAAATCCAACAATTCCATCTTCCTCCCTCCCACACATCAGCCACCCCACCCATTGAAACATAAATGAGCTGCATACATTCAAATCAGTGTGGTTTTCAATCAGGGTACCTACAGCTGTTGCAGATTGATCTCTCTCCCACCATCGCTCCACCCATTGAAGCAGACAGGCTCCTTGTCATCAGCTGACTAGTGAGTCAGGTCTCGGCTGCATTGCAAGCTGGGAAAAATCTGAGACAACAGTCATTTTGTATGCTGGTAAAAATAAATTGTGGAGTGAAAATCACAGAAGAATTGTGAGAAAACCATCACACACAGGTACAGACATTATATTATGAACTACACTAACTTTACAGCCCCTGTAGCTTAGTCAAATGAAGAAAAACAATTCCTGGAATACCCCTTTAACTGAACAATAACGGATCCAAACGGATAACATCCGTTATCGTCTGGTTTTTATTTTTGATGGGAGAAGAACGGGATGGGTCTAGACGGCCGTGTGAACGCAGCCTTAACTGAACACAGCAGCAGCACAAATCAATACCCAGTAGTTTGTTACAATGTAGCAGTTGCTAGTGAACAATCTGAATTTATAACTGTTTACTTCACTGAATACAATTGTAACAAATTCACAGATAGGGGAATTCTAAACTCTGTACCAGTCTTCTCCCTCTGAATGGAAACAAAAATATTCTCATTCTCTGACAGCAAGAGATCATAAAATGGTGCGGAATAAAAAACAAAGCTAGAAGTTTACAAAACGATTAAACTTTTCTGACAACTTAAAGGGAATGCTAATATAATAAGAAAGAAAGGGTCCCAGTATTCTGAGTGTCGGTCCCCTTTCTTCTTATATACGTACCAGGTCCTCGGGCACCAACACTTATCTGCAGTGCCGACCTTCCTAGGACTGTGAAGGCAATGCTAAAGCTGTTGTCACGTAAGTGACTGAAATGACTCGTGAAGATCTCCCCTATGTTTATGCTGCGCCCCAGTTCTGTCCACCGCTGAATGAGCGGATTGGTTTTTCTCTACTTTTTTATAGCAGTTATTGGGGAAATCCCTAAAAACCTGACAATGGTGCTGACAATGGACTATTCAGGGCTCAGCCTGCATTACAGCTCTGTCCACTACAAGTAACATCTGACGGGTGATCACACTGAAGAGATGACAGATGAATTGATGGGTAGGTGCTGTGCTGGCTGCAGCACCACAATTTGTCCTATATAAGTGACATATATAAACAGCTGAATAATATACAGAATCTGATTAACCCCGAGTGTCATCAGTCCACAGATCAGGCTGCATGATTGAAAACTACTACTCCTACCGTCCACCCCGTACTCTTAGTAAGGCTCAGGGATCCGGGCACAGACACGGCCTGTCCATCACACAGGGCAAATCCTGCTCTGGATTTCAGCCGATTAAACTTCATAGAAAGGAAACCTCCCTCTGGATAATGAGATTATTATGAAAGCGGCAGGTCCCCCCCACCTTGTACTACAATAAACTGCACAGCATATAGAACAGGGGGCTACAATAAACTTAGGGGACTAAACCTATTGCTCCTAACAACCAGCTGTGTCCCTCTGATGACCATTTTTCCATCCAGGCAAAATCCTAGACCAGTCTCTAAGGACCATCTATACAGACACACAATAGAGCCACTATAGGGTTAAGTGCACATCGGTGTCAAGTCAACTACTCCCAACATACACCGAGAGACTATAATCTCCATAATCGTCCCCCCCCCCCATTGGTAATCCTCAGATTTCATGATGTCTTGTACACATTCAAGGCCCCCAGTGCCAGAGGCAGCAAAACAACCCAAAACATCACTGACCTCCCCCATATGTCACTGTAGGTTCTGTGCTCTTCTCTTTGTAGGCCTCATTTCGTTTTCGGTAAACAGTAGAATGATGCGCTTTACCAAAAAGATCTATCTTGGTCTCATCTGTCTACATGACGTTTTCCCAGAAGGATTTTGGTTACTCAAGTTCATTTTGGTAAAATGTAGTCTTGCTTTTTTATGTCTCTGTGTCAGCAGTGGGGTCCTCCTGGGTCTCCTCCATAGTGGGGTCCTCCTGGGTCTCCTCCATAGTGGGGTCCTCCTGGGTCTCCTCCAGAGTGGGGTCCTCCTGGGTCTCCTCCAGAGTGGGGTCCTCCTGGGTCTCCTCCAGAGTGGGGTCCTCCTGGGTCTCCTCCATAGTGGGGTCCTCCTGGGTCTCCTCCAGAGTGGGGTCCTCCTGGGTCTCCTCCAGAGTGGGGTCCTCCTGGGTCTCCTCCATAGTGGGGTCCTCCTGGGTCTCCTCCATAGTGGGGTCCTCCTGGGTCTCCTCCATAGTGGGGTCCTCCTGGGTCTCCTCCATAGTGGGGTCCTCCTGGGTCTCCTCCATAGTGGGGTCCTCCTGGGTCTCCTCCATAGTGGGGTCCTCCTGGGTCTCCTCCATAGTGGGGTCCTCCTGGGTCTCCTCCATAGTGGGGTCCTCCTGGGTCTCCTCCATAGTGGGGTCCTCCTGGGTCTCCTCCATAGTGGGGTCCTCTTGGGTCTCCTACATAGTGGGGTCCTCCTGGGTCTCCTCCATAGTGGGGTCCTCCTTGGTCTCCTCCATAGTGGGGTCCTCCTGGGTCTCCTCCATAATGGGGTCTTCCTGGGTCTCCTCCATAGTGGGGTCCTCCTTGGTCTCCTCCATAGTGGGGTCCTCCTGGGTCTCCTCCATAATGGGGTCTTCCTGGGTCTCCTCCATAGCGTTTCATTTCATTTAATTGTGGATGGATAGTTCGCACTGACACTGATGCTCCCTGAGCCTGCAGGACAGCTTGAATATCTTAGGAACTTGTTTGGGGCTGCTTATCCACTATCCGGACTATCCTGTGGTGACACCTTTCATCAATTTTTCTCTCCGGTCCGCGCCCAGGGAGATTAGCTACAGTGCCATGGGTTGTAAACTTCTTGATAATGTTGCGCACTGTGGACAAAGGCAAATCTAGATCTCTGGAGATGGACTTGTAACCTTAAGATTGTTGATATTTTTCCACAATTTTGGTTCTCAAGTCCAAGTTCTCAAGCACGCACAGACACACAATGCAAAGACTAAGTGAACTCTCCTTTTTATTTGCTTTCAGGTGTGATTTTTATATTGCCCACACCTGTAACTTGCCCCAGGTGAGTATAAAGGAGCATCACATGCTGGAAACAATCTTATTTTTCCACAATTTTGAAAGGTGCCAATAATTGTGTCCAGACCATTTTTGGAGTTTGGTGACATTATGTCCAATTTGCTTTTTTCCTCCTTTTTTGGTTTAGTTCCAATACACACAAAGGGAATAAACATGTGTATAGCAAAACATGTGTTACTGCAATCCTTTTCTGTGAGAAATACTTCATTTTCTTGAAAAATTTCAGGGGTGCCGACATTTACGGCCATGACAGTATATTAGCCACATTTTAGCACTATGAGCCCAGTAGGGAGAAGCCTCCATTACAAGCAGGTGTCAGGCAGCCCCTTGTTCTTCAATGATAAAAAATGGTACTGTGGCTATAGCTGAAATCTCCTGTGCCCTTCCTGGGGAGCGCTGCACATTAATCCTACATTTCACGGACAAGTTCCAGATCCCCGCCTGTGTTCTGCTTACAATAAATACATGACAGTAATGTGCGTCTTCACGGCGCAAAATTTATGTTCCATAATGATTTGTGTAGGAATTGACTGCAGCACCTACAGACATTTTCCACTTATTTTATTCCTTCATCCTGCGGGATTAATCAGGAATTCCAGCTACTGCCCATTATATATTCTGTGTGTGTATATATATCTATATATCTATATATGTGCAGACCAATGCTCAACAGGGTGATGGCTGCTGGAGGCTAAGAGGGTACAACTTACTGACACAAAACTAAAATTCTTGCCTGGTTTGGAAGCAGGAGAGGAGACGTCAGTAGCAGATATGGCCTCCTTCTATTCACAACCAAAAACAGGAAAGCACAAAAAACGGGGTGAATTATTAAATTAGACCTTTATCCTTTGTGACCTTTCTGTTCCAAACTAGACCTTTCCCCTAATTTTGCTAAATTAATCAGTCTTTGCAACGTATAATGAAGTTGCTTAGTTTATTTAATGCACTTTCTTGTCGTGCGGTTTGTACTCCACCTATTGAGTGAAAGTGAAATTGTAGTTCCATAAAAATGTTGCAACTTTTTAACAATAAAATAAATTATAAACGAGCCTAAAAACTCATGACACTTCAAGCACTCCCTTTTTAGGCTGAAGCCCCACTCCTTTAGAGGAGGAGGTACAAAGTTGGCTAAAAAGCAGAAAAGTATTTTTTTCCAGCAAAAATAAATCTCGGACAAAAATGTGCAATTTTTTTATTTATTTTTTTACACACCAGAAAACTGGCAAAAAAGCCTTGATAAATCCCCCACCCCCTTTGTATTTTAATTTCAATGAATAATAACATTCTGGTTTATATCAAGGGGCTGGAACCTCATTCTGAACTAATGAAGTTCATAGCGAAGTTTGTTAGTTGTATCAGGTCTAAATCATCCTCTGTGAGCTAAACTGTGTGGACCCCAGACTGGAACATGAAAGGCTGTGTTCACACTATCATCAATAGCTTCACAATATTTGGTGGGAAGAAAAGTGCAGCATGCAGCGGGCACGATGATGGGACCCAGTGGACCCCATTATATGTCAATGGGGATAAATGTAGAAAAACATGACAGGAGAGATATTTTTGCTGCTGCTTTGTTTAACTCACAGAGGATTGTCTAGACTGGAAACAATGTAACAAGACCACAGCTCTGAAAAGTTAGCATGGCCTTAGGCTCTTGATGTACAGAAGCATGTTCTCATTCACCAAGCCATCAGAGCACAGATATTGATGATGAACTGACAAATAATGTGTATTAAAGGGGTACTCCGGTGAAAACCTTTTTTCTTTTAAATCAACTGGTGGCAGAAAGTTAAACATATTTGTAAATTACTTCTATAAAAAAAAATCTTAATCCTTCCAGTACTTATTAGCTGCTGAATGCTACAGAGGAAATTCCTTTCTTTTTGGAACACTGATGACATCACGAGCACAGTGCTCTCTGCTGACATCTCTGTCCATTTTAGCAACCGTGCATAGCAGATGTATGCTAAGGGCAGCATGGTGGCTCAGTGGTTAGCACTGCTGCCTTGCAGTGCTGGGGACTTGGGTTCAAATCCCACTAAGGACAACAATAAATAAAGTGTTATTATTATTAATATAATAATGTCAGCAGAGAGAACTGTGCTCGTGATGTCATCAGAGAGCATTCCAAAAAGAAAAGCATTTCCTCTGTAGTATTCAGCAGCTAATAAGTACAGGAAGGATTAAGATTTTTTAATAGAAGTAATTTACAAATCTGTTTAACTTTCTGCCACCAGTTGATTTAAAAGAAAAAAGGTTTTCACTGGAGTACCCCTTTAAAGAGTTCCAAAAAAACTTTCATTGCACAATGATGGAGATAACTATACACATCTCAACCATTACACCTCTTGTAGTATTAGAGGCTACAGAGATAAATCACTCACCGGTCACAGTCACCGTCGCACTGCAGGAGGCCGTGCCACAGCGGTTCTGCGCCAGACAGGTGTAGACGCCCTGATCTTCTGGAAGAGCATCTAACACTGTCAGCTCCGCGATCCCCTCATCAAATGTAGCGCGGGCATACTGGATGGGCTGATCTGAGGAGGAAGAAGAGATTATAGAATCAGATCTACAGCTGGAAACACATTTATTCATCAGAGTATATACACAACAGGAACAATCACAACTAAAGAAAAATCATAAAAAAAAATCAAAAAATTTAAAATTCCTCAAAAGGACTACAGCATCAGAGATATCGTGGTGCCCTCATGTGGTTAAAAGTGGAAATGCTATGTAAAGTAAAAAAGAAAACTTGAGAAAAGCATCATTGGTAAATATTGTGCCTGCAGCCTGATGATTGTAAGATTTTCTTGCTGCTTGTTTAGACTTTATCAGGGCAGCATAGAAATTTTTATTACATAATATGTGTGAGAATACCCATTCCAGAGCTGCATTCACTATTCTGCTGGTGGGGTCACTGCGTACATACATTACATTACTTATTCTGTACTGATCCTGAGTTATATCCTGTATTATACTCCAGAGCTGTACTCACTATTCTGCTGATGAGATCACTGTGTACATACATTACATTACTTATCCTGTACTGATCCTGAGTTATATCCTGTATTATACTCCAGAGCTGTACTCACTATTCTGCTGGTGAGGTCACTGTGTACATACATTACATTACTTATCCTGTACTGATCCTGAGTTATATCCTGTATTATACTCCAGAGCTGCACTCACTATTCTGCTGGTGGGGTCACTGCGTACATACATTACATTACTTATTCTGTACTGATCCTGAGTTATATCCTGTATTATACTCCAGAGCTGTACTCGCTATTCTGCTGGTGAAGTCACTGTGTACATACATTACATTACTTATCCTGTACTGATCCTGAGTTATATCCTGTATTATACCCCAGAGCTGTACTCACTATTCTGCTGGTGAGGTCACTGTGTACATACATTACATTACTTATCCTGTACTGATCCTGAGTTATATCCTGTATTATACCCCAGAGCTGTACTCACTATTCTGCTGGTGAGATCACTGTGTACATACATTACATTACTTATCCTGTACTGATCCTGAGTTATATCCTGTATTATACTCCAGAGCTGTACTCACTATTCTGCTGATGAGATCACTGTGTACATACATTACATTACTTATCCTGTACTGATCCTGAGTTATATATCAGACAGGAGGCTCATATCTTATGCATTAATCTTTCTTTATTAATGCCCATAGCAGAATATTCACTATTCAATTAAACGTAATGGAGAAAAAACTTCAAAACTACAACTCCCAGCAGTCCTTGGGGCACAATAGCCACTCCTATCCCTGTAGCCCCTATATAAGGACTGCCTCTTCATCTAACTTCCTCTTTCTTTCTGCTCATAGCAGCATACAGATAAGTGTTCCTTACAGTGTTTTACTATTATAGCTTATTCTTACTTATATATATATATATATATATATATATATTGGCTCAGCGTATGTGGAACTATTACGCTGGTTCATTTTGTTTATAGGTTATATATAAGTATATATATTTCTGCCTATAATTCGCCCGCTCTTTCACCTTCATTCCTACTTCTTTTACCGGAGAATTCCGGTGCTTTACTGACTACTCCCCTCTGGTTCCCTTTCCCTTCTTCCTTAAGTGGTCGCCATTTACCTGGCGCCGACATTTTCTGCTTCTCCTTCATCCTCTTTTCGCGCGCGCGGGCGAGGGGCGTGCCCTTCAACGCAGACCGCTCTCTCTCCACGGCCTGCGATTGAAGAGTGGGCGTGCCTTTACATTTAGTCATTGGAGGGCGCTCCTGCGTCCTCCAATCATAGCCCTAGGGACGTAGTCTCGCGAGACTTCGTCCCTGAGTGCAGAGGCTCTCGTTCTCCCCTCCCAGCGCAGCGCCAGTACAGCGCTAGCGGTGTGGAGGACGGAGCCTGTAATCTGCTATCAGGTCTTACTTAGTCTTGCTATTAGCTTCTGGGAGACAGAATTTATTCTGTATCCCCTGGTTAGATTACTTGTTTTTAGACTTACCCACCTATATATTTTAGTCTAAATTGCTACATCATGGCTGAGGAGCCCACATCTGCTCCCCCTAGAGGGGATGGCTCTCCCCTAGACTCGGCACAGTTTATGACTGCCAGCCAAATCCAGGACCTTATTAATAAATCGGTACAAGCGGCCCTAGCTTCTGCCATGGTACCTTCTGGGTCTCAATCCTCAACCCACATGATGTCAGCCCCACCACCTCAGGGCGGTGAACCGCCTCTCAAAAAAGGCAAAGCTTCCCAGAAAAGGAAGCATGTCTTGGCGGCATCCGACTCCCCGACAGGGGAAGAAAATAATATGTTCCAGGCAGCTCCTACCCCGACCTGCCAACCCCAACATCCCTCAGACTCCACTCGACCCCTGGGCCTCGGGGAGTTAAAAGGGAAGAGGCAAAGGTCCGCTAGACGGTCCAAACCCAATTCGTTCGTAGATTCCTCAGATGAGGATTCGTCTGCTCATTCAGATGAAGCTGACGATGATGAGTCTGAAGCAATGGACGAGGATGTTGGGGACACTGCGTTTGATACCAACGCAAACCCTGCTACGCAGGACGAGATTATCCTAGACGCACTAGGTGAGCCGTTCTTCCACCCTGACGCGATCTCCCACCCGAGATCTGGTGACTGGACCCCACTTCCCCACGTATCACAATACGTGGAATTCTGGGCACGTAAGTCCTTGGACAAGACGAGCCGCAATAAATTAAGGGCAGAGTGCCCCAGACCCTTTGTACCACATAAGGTGGTTAATACCCCGGAGGTGGACCCGGTCTTATCAAAGTACCTCATGAAATCAGGTAAATTCCCCAAAAAGGGGATTGAGCGCTCATTTCGGACCATCCAGGAACGTATCCTGGACCTGATTGGTCCCCTTACGAAAATTCTAAACCTGTCTGAGCAGGCGGCAGCGACGGACCAACCTGTTGATCTCCGTCAACTCCGCGGATGGGCACAAAGGGCTATTTGCCTAGCGGGCAGCGCCAACACCACCTGCTCAATAGAGAGAAGGCGCTCTATCCTCATGCGCCTTGATCCACAATTGTCCCATTTAGCTGAGACCGAGCCTGGTCCTTCCGCGGAGGGGTTGCTGTTTGGCGATAGCTTAGTGAAAGACAAACAAATTTGTCGGGCTTTTCACTAGCTTAGATAAGGCCCAGTCGTCCCTAAAAAAGTCTGGGACCAATAAAATTTTTCCCCGGGCCGGCAGAGGTAAAGGCCGATCTGCCGGCCGCGCTCCTACCTATCGGCCACACGGCAGGCAATCTGCTCAGTCACAATACCATCAGGCTCCTCCCTCCTACACCATGCCAGTGGCACAGCCGGCGCCATTCTTCCCACCCCGTGGCAGGCCCTGGCGCGGACGTGGTGGACGTGGTTACCCCAGATCTAGACCCCATACCGGTGAGTACACTCTATATTCCACACTCTCGTATACCAGTGGGGGGACGTCTGAGGTATTTTACCCACGCTTGGTCTGCGATTACGGCAGACGCGTGGATCCTAAATACGATATCGGGGTTCGTAATCGAACTCCAATCCTTGCCGACGATGGGCATTATGCCGACCCCTATCAGGTTCTCGAACCAAAACGTTGCCCTAATAGACAACGAAATAAGGGATCTCCTGGCCAAACAGGCAATCCAGGAGGTAGTCCACTCCTCTCCAGGTTTTGTAAGCAATCTCTTCTTAGTAAAGAAAAAAGGGGGCGGTTACCGCCCAGTGATAAACCTTCGAGACCTCAACCAGCATGTCACTTATCGACATTTCAAAATGGAGGGGATTCATTTCCTTCGGGACCTCCTTCATTCCGGAGATTGGCTCGTGAAGGTGGATTTAAAAGACGCCTATCTCACCGTCCCGATACAACCAGAGTCTCAACCCTTTCTCCGTTTTCTCTGGAAAGACCGAATGTGGCAATTTACTTGCCTACCGTTCGGCCTATCCTCCGCCCCATGGTGTTTCACCAAACTCATGAAACCAGTGGTGGCGTCCCTGAGGAGCAGAGGGGTACGTCTGATCATTTATCTAGACGACCTCCTTATCATGGCCAGCTCCAAAGCTTTGGCATCTCTCCACATGGAGTGGACGTTATCACTATTGCACGACCTAGGGTTCATAGTCAACCGAGAAAAATCGGTTCTAACCCCGGCCCAAGAGATGGAGTTTCTGGGTTTTTTGGTAGACACCAATAATGCCGTCCTCCGTCTTCCCAAGGCCAAACTAGCCCTGATACGCAAAGAAATCAGGGCGATTTTGCACAAGGGTTGCTTATCCTTACGGATCCTGGCGCGCCTAGTGGGTCTTCTGGCAGCCTCCATCCAGGCTATATTTCCAGCCCCATTGCACTACAGAGCCCTTCAGAGGCTCAAGATCATGCACCTGAGGCAGGGCCTCAGATATGCAGACGAGGTTCCCCTCTGTCAGGCGGCCACCGAAGAATTGCACTGGTGGCTTCGTCATGCCGTCGAATGGAACGGCAAGACCATTTTCAACTCCAGCCCGGACATCATCATAGAGTCGGACGCGAGTCGTCAGGGCTGGGGAGCCCGTTGTGGAGCGGATTCCACAGGAGGGACATGGTCCGTCTCGGAAACTTCCCTGCATATCAATGCCTTGGAACTTCTAGCGGCGTTCTTTGCCGTCAGGAGTTTTCTTCCACACGCGTCCAATTGCTGTGTATTACTACGCATGGACAACGTAGCGGCGGTTCAGTACATCAACCGCTTGGGGGGCACCAGATCCAGAATCCTTGCGGATCTCGCGAAAGATTTTTGGCACTTCTGCCTAGCCCGCGACATTGTTCCGATAGCGGAGTATATCCCAGGGGTCTCCAATTCGGTAGCCGATTGGAATTCCCGCTACCTCCTCGATTCCAGCGACTGGCGATTGAATCGATCCGTTTTTCTGCGGTTGAGACGGCTCTGGGGTCCGTTATGCGTGGATCTCTTCGCTTCTCGCCTCAACCATCAACTGCCATGTTTTTTCAGCTGGAGACCGGATCCGGAAGCGTCTGCGGTAGATGCTCTCCGCCAACCTTGGCCGGAGGGGATACACTATGCGTTTCCCCCGTTCCAGTTAATACCCCGGGTTCTCCTACATACTGCGAACCTGAGGGCGACGGTTGTGCTGATCACACCCTGGTGGCCAACA
The DNA here is from genome assembly GCF_029499605.1 of Hyla sarda. NCBI lineage: Eukaryota > Metazoa > Chordata > Amphibia > Anura > Hylidae > Hyla > Hyla sarda. The sequence goes on along the minus strand of NC_079196.1, from coordinate 9,948,834 downwards.
CAGCCGTGGTTTCCTCTCCTCCTGGGGATGACCGTGGATTACCCCAGACTGCTCCCTCACTCCCCGCATCTCCTCACCAATCCGACCAAGGGTCTCCACCCGCTAGTAGTGGAGGGGAACCTAACTCTCCTAGCGTGGTTGGTTTCGGGGTCCCGGACGAGGATAACGACCTTTCAAGATCGGCTAGGGATCTCCTCGCCTTGGCCTGGGCCCCCGGGACTAGATCGGCATATCGATCAGCCTGGAGACTCTGGGTTCGTTGGTGTGATCAACGGCAGGTTGATCCCGTACATGCACCTGTGTCGGTAGTGGTCAACTATTTGGCAGATTCTTTTGAATCTGGCAAATCTTTTAGCTCCATCAATGTGTACCGGTCGGCTATTTCAGCTTATCATTGCCCAGTGGACTCTTTGCCGGTTGGCAAACATCCGCTTGTCTGTAGGCTTTTGCGCGGCATTAAATTTAAGCGTCCCCCGCGGCCTCGATACCAGGCGACCTGGGATGTTTCCAGGTTACTTGATATGTTTTCTACGTGGGAAGATAATAGCAATCTCCCCTTGAAGCTGTTATCGTATAAACTAACTGTCCTCTTATGCTTGGTTTCTATCAAGCGTGTCTCGGACGTGAGGGCATTGGACATCTCTAGGCGACAATTCTCGCCTCAGGGGGTCAAGTTTGCTGTGGTCCGTAGAACCAAGACGGGTATCCAATCAGTTTTTTACCCATTTTTCCCTGCGCATCCTCTGATCTGCGTTGTCCGTTGCCTGCAGGCATACGAATCGCGGACTGCAGATTTGCGATCTACGGATTCCTCTCAACTGCTGGTTTCTTACGTCAAACCTCATCACCCGGTCACTTCCGCTACTTTAGCACGCTGGGTACGTTCTGCCATGGAAATGGCGGGCATAGACATATCCCTGTTTGGAGCCCATTCATCCAGGGGCGCTATGGCTACTAAGGTGGTCACCTCAGGGGGTTCCCTTTCTGATCTATTAATGGCAGCCGACTGGTCTTCCGAAACCACTTTTCGCCATTTCTACTTCAGACCGGAGGAACATGTCTCCATGTCTGTTTTATAGGCTTGTCAGATTATGTTGTCGCATGTAACTTAGCTAGTTTTGTTAGCTTTGAACTTGCATAAGATATGAGCCTCCTGTCTGATATATAAATAGAGATTTTCCTAGCTTGTGACGGAAAATATAAGTTATATGAAGACAGGAGGCGAGTATCTTCCCTCCCTACCCACCCTATTACGTGTCTTTTGTTCTATTCTCAGGTTACTGAACGAAGATGGTGGATCCAGGTTGGCGGTTGATACGTTCGAACTAATGTTCGGGTTCCTTGGTCCCCGTTGGGACGACATCTGTCTCCAGAAGTTAAAGTCCTTCGGCTCCCGTTGGAGCGAGGCGGCGCCCTGAGGTCCTAAGGGTCTAGGGCCGGTTGGAAGACGATTCCGGTTACTGTGCAGCAGGCGAATTAGATTACCGATCGCTGTTGGTGTCCGGTGTACGGATGACCTGTTGGTCCAAATCGTTTTTTCTTACCTAGGGTCTCTGTTGAGACACAGTTGGAGTTTGCCGGTGGATCTTCGACACCTAAGATATCGGGCCGGCTGGCTGCGACGTCGGAAGATTGCGGTGCTGATCAGTTATCATCTCTAGTCCAGTGCGGCGGTGTTTCGCATGAAGAAAGAGGAAGTTAGATGAAGAGGCAGTCCTTATATAGGGGCTACAGGGATAGGAGTGGCTATTGTGCCCCAAGGACTGCTGGGAGTTGTAGTTTTGAAGTTTTTTCTCCATTACGTTTAATTGAATAGTGAATATTCTGCTATGGGCATTAATAAAGAAAGATTAATGCATAAGATACTCGCCTCCTGTCTTCATATAACTTATATTTTCCGTCACAAGCTAGGAAAATCTCTATTTATATCCTGTATTATACTCCAGAGCTGTACTCACTATTCTGCTGGTGAGATCACTGTGTATATACATTACATTACTTATCCTGTACTGATCCTGAGTTATATTCTGTATTATACCCCAGAGCTGTACTCACTATTCTGCTGGTGGGGTCACTGTGTACATACATTACATTACTTATCCTGTACTGATCCTGAGTTATATCCTGTATTATACTCCAGAGCTGTACTCACTATTCTGCTGGTGAGGTCACTGTGTACATACATTACATTACTTATCCTGTACTGATCCTGAGTTATGTCCTGTATTATACACCAGAGCTGTACTCACTATTCTGCTGGTGAGGTCACTGTGTACATACATTACATTACTTATCCTGTACTGATCCTGAATTATATCCTGTATTATACTCCAGAGCTGTACTCACTATTCTGCTGGTGGGGTCACTGTGTACATACATTACATTACTTATCCTGTACTGATCCTGAGTTATATCCTGTATTATACCCCAGAGCTGTACTCACTATTCTGCTGGTGAGGTCACTGTGTACATACATTACATTACTTATCCTGTACTTATCCTGAGTTATATCCTGTATTATACTCCAGAGCTGTACTCACTATTCTGCTGGTGAGGTCACTGTGTACATACATTACATTACTTATCCTGTACTTATCCTGAGTTATATCCTGTATTATACTCCAGAGCTGTACTCACTATTCTGCTGGTGAGGTCACTGTGTACATACATTACATTACTTATCCTGTACTGATCCTGAGTTATATCCTGTATTATACTCCAGAGCTGTACTCACTATTCTGCTGGTGAGATCACTGTGTACATACATTACATTACTTATCCTGTACTGATCCTGAGTTATATCCTGTATTATACTCCAGAGCTGTACTCACTATTCTGCTGGTGAGGTCACTGTGTACATACATTACATTACTTATCCTGTACTGATCCTGAGTTATATCCTGTATTATACTCCAGAGCTGCACTCACTATTCTGCTGGTGGGGTCACTGCGTACATACATTACATTACTTATTCTGTACTGATCCTGAGTTATATCCTGTATTATACTCCAGAGCTGTACTCACTATTCTGCTGATGAGATCACTGTGTACATACATTACATTACTTATCCTGTACTGATCCTGAGTTATATCCTGTATTATACTCCAGAGCTGTACTCACTATTCTGCTGGTGAGATCACTGTGTATATACATTACATTACTTATCCTGTACTGATACTGAGTTATATCCTGTATTATACCCCAGAGCTGTACTCACTATTCTGCTGGTGGGGTCACTGTGTACATACATTACATTACTTATCCTGTACTGATCCTGAGTTATATCCTGTATTATACTCCAGAGCTGTACTCACTATTCTGCTGGTGAGGTCACTGTGTACATACATTACATTACTTATCCTGTACTGATCCTGAGTTATGTCCTGTATTATACACCAGAGCTGTACTCACTATTCTGCTGGTGAGGTCACTGTGTACATACATTACATTACTTATCCTGTACTGATCCTGAATTATATCCTGTATTATACTCCAGAGCTGTACTCACTATTCTGCTGGTGGGGTCACTGTGTACATACATTACATTACTTATCCTGTACTGATCCTGAGTTATATCCTGTATTATACCCCAGAGCTGTACTCACTATTCTGCTGGTGAGGTCACTGTGTACATACATTACATTACTTATCCTGTACTTATCCTGAGTTATATCCTGTATTATACTCCAGAGCTGTACTCACTATTCTGCTGGTGAGGTCACTGTGTACATACATTACATTACTTATCCTGTACTGATCCTGAGTTATATCCTGTATTATACTCCAGAGCTGTACTCACTATTCTGCTGGTGAGGTCACTGTGTACATACATTACATTACTTATCCTGTACTGATCCTGAGTTATATCCTGTATTATACCCCAGAGCTTTACTCACTATTCTGCTGGTGAGGTCACTGTGTACATACATTACATTACTTATCCTGTACTTATCCTGAGTTATATCCTGTATTATACTCCAGAGCTGTACTCACTATTCTGCTGGTGAGGTCACTGTGTACATACATTACATTACTTATCCTGTACTGATCCTGAGTTATATCCTGTATTATACTCCAGAGCTGTACTCACTATTCTGCTGGTGAGGTCACTGTGTACATACATTACATTACTTATCCTGTACTGATCCTGAGTTATATCCTGCATTATACTCCAGAGCTGTACTCACTATTCTGCTGGTGAGATCACTGTGTACATACATTACATTACTTATCCTGTACTGATCCTGAGTTATATCCTGTATTATACTCCAGAGCTGTACTCACTATTCTGCTGGTGAGGTCACTGTGTACATACATTACATTACTTATCCTGTACTGATCCTGAGTTATATCCTGTATTATACTCCAGAGCTGTACTCACTATTCTGCTGGTGAGGTCACTGTGTACATACATTACATTACTTATCCTGTACTGATCCTGAGTTATATCCTGCATTATACTCCAGAGCTGTACTCACTATTCTGCTGGTGAGATCACTGTGTACATACATTACATTACTTATCCTGTACTGATCCTGAGTTATATCCTGTATTATACTCCAGAGCTGTACTCACTATTCTGCTGGTGAGGTCACTGTGTACATACATTACATTACTTATCCTGTACTGATCCTGAGTTATATATCAGACAGGAGGCTCATATCTTATGCATTAATCTTTCTTTCTTTAATGCTCATAGCAGAAACATCATGCAATTTTTTCAAAACAAAAAACTACAATTCCCAGCAGTCCCCTGTACACTCCTCCCCTCCTAGCCTGACTGGCTGCTATAAAAGGGGGCTGCTTGTAGATCCTCTTCCTCTTTCTTTCTGCTCTGGCAGCAAGTTAAGTATATTGTCTAGTATTTGTACGTTATATATTTTCATATTTATAATATCATATATATAATTTCATTATTGTATATGGTCATTCATATAAGATTCATTACTGCAGATTTTCATATTGTTATTTTGTACGTTTTATTGGTTTCACATCTATATATATAATATACAGCTTTCATCTGCGTGCAGGTTGTGTGTCATTTACCGCACACACCTCCACGCTCCTATTTACTGTCCTTATCTTCTCTCCTCCTTTCCTTACCCCCCCCCCCCTCTCTCTCAGTCTGTTCTTTACCGTACTCCATCTTGGGGGGGGGGGGCCTTCGCGCGTCTTCTTGCCAGTTTTTCCCGCCGTGATCCTCTCTTCGCGGGCTCAGAGTGTCGGAGGCGTGGTTTTGTGATGCACTCCGGACACTCTCGCTTCCCTCATAGGCCGCGCGACCTATCACAGCGCTTGCGGTCGGAGTCTCGCGAGACTACGGCCGCGAACCCTGTAGCTGGTTTACGCCCCTTCTTCCCGCCGCCAGTGTTATGCGAACGGAGTGAGGGAGCGCCAGCATCACGTACGGTCTGTTGTATTCTTTGCCAGTGGCTCAACCCGCACCATTTTTCCCCCCCCCGGGGTCGACCATGGAGAGGACGCGGGGGACGTGGTTATCCCAGGTCACGCCCGACAACTGGTGAGTACCCTTCCACTTTCACTACCAAGTACCTTAGTGGGGGGCAGGCTAATGTATTTTACCCACGTCTGGTCCACGATTACGGCAGACGCCTGGGTTCTCAACACGGTGATGGGATACACCGTAGAATTCCTGTCTGTGCCAGTTCTAAATGTTATTCCACAACCAATACGGTTTTCTGTTCAAAATGTAGCCCTCATAGACGAGGAACTACTAGAACTTCGGACAAAAGGGGCTGTTCTGGAAGTAGACCCCCAGTCTCCAGGTTTTGTCAGCAACCTCTTCTTAGTCAAGAAGAAAGACGGCGGCTATCGCCGGGTGATAAACTTAAGAGATCTAAACCAGCATGTGACATATCGTCACTTCAAGATGGAAGGGATCCATCTATTAAGAGATCTTCTGCGGCCAGGAGACTGGCTAGTGAAAATCGACCTAAAGGACGCATATCTCACCGTCCCAATGCACCCTTCCTCACAGAAATTCGTAAGATTCCTGTGGAGAGACTGAATGTGGCAATTCACTTGCCTTCCATTCGGTTTGTCGTCGGCCCCGTGGTGTTTCACCAAGTTAATGAAACCCGTGGTAGCTGCTCTTCGGAGCAGGGGGGTGAGACTCATAATATATCTGGACGATCTACTGATCATGGCACGGTCCAGGTCTCAAGCTCTGCTACACAAGCAGTGGACAGTGGCTCTGTTAGAGGAATTAGGATTCCTCATCAACCACAAGAAGTCGGTGCTACATCCGGCCCAAGAGATGGAATTTTTGGGTTTTCTAGTGGACACCCAACTAGCCGTTTTACGTCTACCAACATCAAAACTGGCTCTGATTCGCAAGGAAATCAGAACGGTTTTACGCAAGGGTCAAACTTCTTTGAGGCTGATCGCACGGATAGTCGGCTTACTGTCGGCTTCCATTCAGGCGATTTTCCCAGCTCCACTCCATTATCGAGCACTCCAACGCCTCAAAACCCTGCATCTCCGGCAGGGTTTACGGTACGCCGACGAGGTAACACTATGTCCCGAATCGGTGTCGGAGTTGCATTGGTGGTTGCGTCATGCCGTAGAATGGAACGGCAGGACGATATTCAACTCCTGTCCGGATGTGATCATAGAATCCGATGCGAGTCGCCAAGGCTGGGGAGCTCGTTGCGGGCAGGACTCCACCGGAGGGATATGGTCAGAAGAGGAATCTCTTCTCCATATCAACGCTCTGGAACTCCTGGCAGCGTTTTTCGCTATCAGGAGCTTCCTGAGACAGAGGTCCAATTGTTGCGTATTATTACGCATGGACAACGTGGCGGCAGTACAATATGTCAACCGCAGGGGAGGCACGAGATCCAGAATTTTGACGGACATTGCGTCCGACTTTTGGCATTTCTGTCTGTCCCGGAATATCTTTCCTATAGCGGAATATCTTCCAGGGGTCGCCAACGAGGTGGCGGACTGGAATTCTCGCTACTTGATCGACTACAGCGATTGGACCCTGGATCGGTCGGTTTTCCTGGCGCTCCAAGAATTATGGGGCCCATTACATACGGACCTCTTTGCCTCACGCCTCAACTGTCAGTTACCCCGATTTTACAGTTGGAGGCCGGACCCGGAAGCGTCTGCAGTGGACGCACTCCGCCAGAAGTGGGCGACAGGGACACATTATGCGTTCCCTCCGTTCCCTCTGATTATCAGAGTCCTTCTTCAAGTTGCGACTCAGAAAGCGACGGTGGTTCTGCTCACTCCATGGTGGCCGACGCAACCGTGGTTTCCTCTCCTGTTGGGGATGTCAATGGACTATCCCAGATTAATTCCGCACTCACCTCGTCTCCTAACGAATCCAGCCAAGGGTCTTCACCCTCTGGTTCTGGAGGGCAATCTCACGCTCCTAGCGTGGTTGGTTTCGGGGTGCCAGACCCAGGTGGCGAACTTTCACAATCAGCTAGAGATCTCCTCGCCTTGGCCTGGGCCCCCGGGACTAGATCGGCGTATCGATCTGCATGGGCCTTGTGGGTTCGTTGGTGTGATCAACGACAAGTTGATCCCACTCAAGCACCTGTTCCAGTCATAGTGAACAACCTGGCGGATTCTTTTGAGATAGGAAAATCTTATAGTTCTCTAAATGTGTACAGATCCGCCATCTCGGCATATCATTGCCCGGTGGACTCGTTACCGGTTGGTAAACATCCGTTAGTGTGTCGTCTCCTCAGGGGAGTTAAATTTAAACGTCCTCCTCGTCCTAGGTACCATTCTACTTGGGATGTCTCCCGGGTGTTGGATACGTTTTCCTCTTGGGAAGACAACGAGATATTGTCATTGAAACTCCTGTCTTTTAAGTTGACTACATTATTATGTCTTGTTTCCATTAAAAGAGTATCGGATGTTAGAGCTCTTGACATCTCTAGGCGTCAATTCTCACCTGAGGGAGTACGCTTTTCCGTGGTTCGGCGAACCAAAACGGGTTTGCAATCAGTATTCTATCCCTTTTTTCCGTCGCACCCCAAACTTGTGTGGTGCGCTGTCTCCAGATGTACGAGACTCGGACAGCGTCGGTACGGTCGCTTAATCATAGCCAATTGTTAATATCTTACGTGCAGCCGCACCTACCGGTTTCCTCGGCCACTTTGGCCAGGTGGGTGAGATCAGCCATGGAATTAGCAGGGATTGATATTTCCCTATTCGGTGCTCACTCGTCTAGAGGAGCAATGGCCACGAAAGTGGTTACTTCAGGAGGTTCTTTGTCAGACCTCTTGTTGGCGGCTGATTGGTCGTCGGAGACGACTTTTCGCCATTTCTATTTCAGGCCAGAAGAACATGTGTCGGTATCAGTTCTTTAACTGTTATGTTTTGTCTTCTTTTATTCGAAGTTAGCTTTAAACTTGCATAAGATATGAGCCTTCTGTCTGATATATAAATCTAGATTTTCCTAGCTTGTGACGAAAAATATAAGTTATATGAAGACAGGAGGCGAGTATCTTCCCTCCCGACCCAACCCTATTATACTGTTTGTTGTCTTTCCAGGGTATTGAGCGGAGACGGTGAAGACGTCCTGGTTTTGTAGAAGACTGATGTTTTCTGTCGACATTGTTCATTAACAGTTTTGCGGTCCTGTTGGCCGGCGGTTCGGAAGGGTCCAAGCGCCACGGTTCCGGTGTTCGATGGTTCGGTTGCCGTTCAAGAAATTCGCATAAAGAAAGAGGAAGAGGATCTACAAGCAGCCCCCTTTTATAGCAGCCAGTCAGGCTAGGAGGGGAGGAGTGTACAGGGGACTGCTGGGAATTGTAGTTTTTTGTTTTGAAAAATTGCATGATGTTTCTGCTATGAGCATTAAAGAAAGAAAGATTAATGCATAAGATACTCGCCTCCTGTCTTCATATAACTTATATTTTCCGTCACAAGCTAGGAAAATCTCGATTTATACACCAATGAACACAAAGAAAGATGGAAGTAATTCCGCGCTGCAAGTCGTCACTCAATGAGGTAAGAACAAGGGGTAATACTGGAGTCCTAAGTTTTATTAACACACACAACGCGTTTTAAGGATGAGATGGCCTTATCATCAGGTGCGTACAATAGAGCAAAATACATGAATATAAGAGAAATCAAAAGTACACGTCACTTCCATGGGACTGACGGGCATTCAGATACACCCATATTAGATTACAAAATATATCAGAACACTATATAAAATATATCAAATATATTCTATAAAATCACAATACAAAATGTCACAGTAAAAATTAATTATGTAGTGGTCCTTTCAATCGTCTCATTCAATCCGGGTATAATGTGTTATTCCTAAAGATCCAGAAGGATTCATGATTAAATAACTGCTGAAAATTATTTGGACAATTCTCAGGGATAGAATCAATGACACACAAAGATAACTTATGTCACCAACATGCACCAATGTTATATGGAGAGATAAACTGTGAAGCATGAACTTTATGTTAATGTTATGTCGGTGCTTATTAATTCTAGCTCGCAATGTTTCAATAGTCCGACCTATATACTGAATACCGCACTGGCAAGTTAATAAATACACCACATACATGAGGAACAACTTAATACAATACACTGATTTTTACTTTTGAAATGCTGGCCACTAGAGGTCTCCCTACTGGTCCAGCAAGCATTTTCCCCCCTCGTACGCACAGAGTTTGGACTGCTCCTGGCCGGGCAGAAGTCCAAACTCAGGATGTGATGTCAGGCCAAAGCTTGCTCTCTGCCTGTATATGAAACAAGCAGAGAGCGAGCGCAGTGCAAGGGCGTGTGCGCGGTGAATACCTAATTTGCCTGACCCGACCCCCTCCTCATTTGCATATCCCCACCCCCTTCATCGCCCCCTGTAAAACTGAGCCCGTTCTCCGATGTTCCTCCTCTCTGTAGGGCATGTGCAGTGCTAAACAGGAGGAGGATACTCAGCTGCCAGCCGTGCTATGTACTGAATCCTCTATGCACGCTCCTGAGAGGGAGCACAGGATAGAGGAAGAAGGGCTGAAGTGAGCCCAGACAGGCTTCAGATGATGTCCCACCTGCCGGGCCATGCCCCCTTCATCCCTCACACAGGCACGGAGCCGTGAGCAGCCATACAGGGCTGAAATAGGGGGGGGGGGGGGGGGGAGATTAGTTTATGTATAAATCATTAGTCAGACCACATATGGAGTATTGTGTACCGCACTGAGCACCTGTATATAAGAATGACATGGCCGAACTGGAGAGGGTGCAGAGGAGGGTGACAAAGACAATTAATTGTATGGGGGGGATAACAGGACCAAGACAGGTTTTATTTAGTTTAGAGAAAAGACGTCTTAGGGGCGATCTGATCACAATGTACAAATATATGAAGGGACAGTACGGAGATTTTTCTAGTGATCTTTTTATACCTAGGCCAGTGACCATGGCAAGGGGGCATCCTCTATGCCAAGAGGGATTCTTTACTGTAAGAGCAGAGACACTATGGAACTCTCTGCCACATGTTGTGATGTCTGACTCAATAAACAAGTTCAAGGGGGGGCCTGGATATATATATATATATATATATATATATATATATATATATATATATATTATTTTTTTTCTTTCTTTTTTTATATATATATATATATATATATATATATATATATATATATTTTTTTTTTTTAAATAACAGGTTATGGATACTAGATTTATGGGGATAGAATGTTGATCCAGGGATTTATTCTGATGCCATATTGGAGTCGGAAAGGAATTTTTCCTCTGTCATGGGGCAATTGGAATTAGCCTCATGGGGGAATTTTTGCCTTGCTCTGGATCACCACAGTAGGGTTGTAGGTTTAACTCCATGGACTTTTTTTCATCCTTACAAACTATGTTACTATGAAGCCACGCCCCTTTTTGTAAACAAGTTTGTCTGGAAAAGGATATTTTACGGATAAAAGCTTTTCAATTAAATGGTGGAAATGCACCCTTAATTCTTATTACGATCCATCACTTTTCACGAGTGTAAACTTTTAATTCATTACCCCCAACCCCCCCCCCCCCCCCCATGTCCTCGTTTCGCGCTCGTCTCTGATGTTATGTCACAAGTTCTAGTATTTTTGTAATTTGTCATTATGGACAATGTCCAGCCAGCAGGCACGTGCGCCCACATAGGGGCTCAAAGACTTTCGTTCACAGGCTGTGACTCTTACCATTTAACAACCAGGTGATTTCGGGTCTCGGATCCCCCTGAACGGCACAGCTCAGAACCAAGTCCTGTCCTTCCATCAAGGTGCGACCCTTTAAGACCTGAAGGAAGCTCGGAGAAAATTCTACGGGCTCAAAGCCTGAAATGACAAAAAAAGGACAAGTTGTGCAGAGCATTGTACAACACACTAGAGCAGTGGTCTCCAACCTGCGGACCTCCAGATGTTGCAAAACTACAACTCCCAGCATGCCCGGACAGCCAACGGCTGTCCGGGCATGCTGGGAGTTGTAGTTTTGCAAAATCTGGAGGTCCGCAGGTTGAAGACCACTGCACTAGAGGGTGGAGAGTACACAGCAGCGAGTGCAGGGTCACTGATACATTATACCTAATCATTGCATCCTAACATAACTAACCAATCCCCCACACCCCTTATCTAACCTTGCCGCCCCTCATCTCCAGCCTTTAAGTAACTTACGTTTCACCTTCAGGGTCCACGTACAGCATTGGTGACCATTCACATTGGAGATCTGGCAGCTGTAGGTGCCGCTGTCATGTGACTGAGCTTTCAGCAGGTGTAAAGAGTAAATGCGGCATCCTTCTCTGAGCAGCATGCCCTCCTTCTCCTGGACCCGGGAGCCATCCTTAAACCATTCCAGACGAGGCGGAGGTTCTCCTGACACTAAGAGGAATAATCAGTTACCAAATGTCCCCAATGGGTCACGGAGCAGGAGCAGAACCCAGACCATAATATCATTATTTATAGGAGATCTGACCAGAGCTGTAATCTGTATAGCTCAAACCAGCCACAACAGGGCGACATTTACCTTCACATATTACTGTCATTACAGGGCGACATTATCAATGATATATATCTGCCACTAGAGGGGGACATGCTTCACATATTACTGTCATTACAGGGCGACATTATCAATGATATATATCTGCCACTAGAGGGGGACATGCTTCACATATTACTGTCATTACAGGGCGACATTATCAATGATATATATCTGCCACTAGAGGGGGACATTCTTCACATATTACTGTCATTACAGGGCGACATTATCAATGATATATATCTGCCACTAGAGGGGGACATGCTTCACATATTACTGTCATTACAGGGCGACATTATCAATGACTACAGGGAAACATATCCTACACATATATATCTGCCACTAGAGGGGGACATTCTTCTTCACATATATCTGCCACTAGAGGGGGACATTCTTCTTCACATATATCTGCTACTAGAGGGGATATTCTTCTTCACATAGATCTGCCACTAGAGGGGACATTCTTCACATATATCTGCCACTAGAGGGTGACATTCTTCACATAGATCTGCCACTAGAGGGTGACATTCTTCTTCACATATATCTGCCACTAGAGGGTGGCATTCTTCACATATCTGCCACTAGAGGGGGACATTCTTCACATATATCTGCCACTAGAGGGGGACATTCTTCTTCACATAGATCTGCCACTAGAGGGGGACATTCCTCTTCACATATATATCATTTTGCTGCCCATAGAGAGCAATGTTATTCTTTACATTTCTATGCCACTAGAGGGTGACATTAAGCTGCAGATACTACTCCCTGTATATAAAAACAATGTAGACATCTTCCTGAATATAAGGACACGTTCACGGAACCCTTATATAAGGGTGATAAGTACAAATTCCCTCTATATAAGGACACTGTACACACCTTCCTGTATATCAGGACACTGTAGACCCGTCCCTGTATATAAGGACACTGTAGACCCGTCCCTGTATATAAGGACACTGTAGACCCGTCCCTGTATATAAGGATAGTGTAGACCCGTCCCTGTATATAAGGACACTGTAGACCCGTCCCTGTATATAAGGATAATGTAGACCCGTCCCTGTATATAAGGATACTGTAGACCCGTCCCTGTATATAAGGATACTGTAGACCCGTACCTGTATATAAGGACACTGTACACACCTTCCTGTATATAAGGACACTGTAGATCCGTACCTGTATATAAGGATACTGTAGACCCATCCCTGTATATAAGGACACTGTAGACCTGTACCTGTATATAAGTATACTGTAGACCCATCCCTGTATATAAGGACACTGTAGAACCTCTCCCTGTATATAAGGACACTGTAGACCCGTTCCTGTATATAAGGACACTGTAGAACCTCTCCCTGTATATAAGGACACTGTCAAATCCTCACTGTAAATAAGGACAGGAAACAGTCTTATATTAATACCTTTACACTGGAAAACCACTTTGCTGCCGTCAGACACCTCAAGACTAGATGGAGCGAAGTCAAAGCTTGGAGCTGTTCCAGAGTTGGGCATCCGAGCCTTCTCCACCCCCTTCTGGTTAGATGCCCTCTGGGATCGGGACATGGTGCTCGGCTTCTCCTCATTGAGTCTTTTTCCGTGGACGGTCTTGTCAGAGTCAGGCTGGGGCTGAACCTTTACAGATTTTAAGGTGATGGTGCTGGATGATATCTGAGGACCCTTCATGTCTCTGGGTGCTGCAGGAGACTTGGGGACCTCTGAAACTCCTCCAGGACTCCGCTGACTACGAAGCTTTGGGTCTATATCTCCCTTCTGGGATAATTTTGAAGATGATGGGGAGCTTTTCCTCAGAGAGATGCTTTTCACTGACTGGCAGGTGTTTTGGGCTGGTTCTTCAGTCGGGTCAGTTCTGGGCACAGGCTGAGAAGTAGTTTTCAGGCAGGTTTCCTTGGTTGTAATGTGAGCTGTCTTGGGGTCAATTGGAGTTAAATTCTTCTTGTCACTGGATCTCAGTGAAGTCTCCTTTGTAGACATATTCAAAGGATTCTTAGGTGCTGAATCAAAACTCTGTACCATAAATGAACCCACTGACTGATGACCATCTGTACATTCGCCCACACTGGGCTTTACCGGCCCTTTAGGTCCCAGATCCACAGTTGCTGGTGCAGGGACCTTTTGCAATTTCTGAGAAGATGACGTCTCCTTTATGGTCATCGCTCCTTTCGCTGTAGACTCAGGACTTTTTGACTCTATATTACCTTTGTACCTGGATGTGATTGTGCTCAGCTCTTTGGTGGGCCTGCTTGGGGTCTCGGATGGCTTTACCACTGACTCTATGTTATAACGTGAAGCCACTGTGGGAGTTTGTGAATCTAAGGAAGGTGATTTCTCCTTTACAGAGTGGCCTGCAGGTTCTTCACTAGGCAAAGACAACTTAGTCTTTGCATCCAAAATGGAGATGTAATGGGAGACAATGGACGGTGAGTCTTTGGTAGAACTTGTGACCTGAGGTTTTGTGTAGGAAGTGCTCTTTATGGACCCTTCGGAGAGGTCACGTAGAGAACCAGAGCTTTCTGTACTCAGGATAGGTGAAGATAAATCCTTCTCCAGCTTTCCTGGAGACTCACTCTTGGGATGGAAAGAACGAGACACCGAGGACACGGAAGGCATCGAGGAAACTGAAAGAAGAGAAGACACCAATAGAGTGAGGGCTGAATAGACATAGAGGATAGGAAAGACACCAAGGGAAGGGGAAGACACAAAAGGTGAAGATCCCAGGGGCAGGGCAAGACACCGAGGGCAGGACACCGAGGGCAGGGCAAGACACCGAGGGCATGGGCAACACCAAAGACAGTGAAAACAAGAAACTAAGGACAGAGAAGACAGACAAGAAACAGAGGACAGGGAAGACCTTGTGAGCAAAGAAGTCACCAAGAACAGGATCACTGGGGGCACGAAAGATGATAAGGACAAAAGAGACACCGAGGACGTCAGAGACACCGAGGGCAGGAGAGACACCGAGGGCAGGAGAGACAACGAGGGCAGGAGAGACAACGAGGGCAGGAGAGACACCGAGGGCAGGAGAGACACCGAGGGCAGGAGAGACACCGAGGGCAGGAGAGACACCGAGGGCAGGAGAGACACCGAGGGCAGGAGAGACACCGAGGGCAGGAGAGACACCGAGGGCAGGAGAGACAACGAGGGCAGGAGAGACAACGAGGGCAGGAGAGACAACGAGGGCAGGAGAGACAACGAGGGCAGGAGAGACAACGAGGGCAGGAGAGACAACGAGGGCAGGAGAGACAACGAGGGCAGGAGAGACAACGAGGGCAGGAGAGACAACGAGGGCAGGAGAGACAACGAGGGCAGGAGAGACAACAAGGGCAGGAGAGACAACGAAGGCAGGAGAAACAAAAAGGGCAGGAGAGACAACAAGGGCAGGAGAGACAACAAGGGCAGGAGAGACAACGAAGGCAGGAGAGACAACAAGGGCAGGAGAGACAACGAAGGCAGGAGAAACAAAAAGGACAGGGAAGACCCTGAGGAAACTGTGTCTTCCCTGTCCCCTGTGTCTTCCCTGTTGTCAGAGGACAGGGGAAACAGAGGACAGGGAAGACACAGTGAAAACGAAAAGCAATGAGGACAAGAAATACACCAAGTAAAGTGCAGACACCCAAAGACAGGGAGGACATTCTTCATTTAAATAACATTAGACTGGTCTTTAGTTAAACAGTTTTGGAAACCAGTTACCACTCTGGACAGGATCTATCTTGTCTGTAATGCTCTTGTTTTTAGAAGTTACAGGGGATTTCAGAACTGGAGAAATTCTGAAGAAAAAAAAACATAACATGAGCCAATCACATAATGTGGAATTAATAATAAGAGGGTGAGAAGTTTCAAGGAAGAGCCTGAACCTCTGATTACAGAGAAAGAAGGTGACACCGGAGCCAACATTCCAATAGTCAGAGCAGCTTATCCGCTGCGTTACCCCTCATAGTGATCCAACTACTAAAGCAGAGCTGCAGTGTGAAGCATAGAGAAAAAGACCAGCAGTGTAATCCTCTAAAAAAATACAAAGAGCATTTTAGGCTATGTCAGACGTCAATATACACAGCCACTGAGCTGGAGTCACTGTGTCCTGATGGAGCAGAGCTGCAGGGTAAAGCATATAAATTCATTATAATGACTGACTGAATTACTACTGAATTTAAAGGGGTACTCCGGTGGAAAACTTTTTTTTTTTTTAAATCAACTGGTGCCAGAAAGTGAAACAGATTTGTAAATTATTTCTATTTAAAAATCTTAATCCTTCCCGTACATATTAGCTGCTGAATACTACAGAGGAAATTCTTTTCTTTTTGTAACACAGAGCTCTCTGCTGACATCACGACCACAGTGCTCTCTGCTGACACCTATGTTTTCTATGGGGATTTTCTCCTACTCTGGACAGTTCCTAAAATGGACAGATATGTCAGCAGAGAGCACTGTGGTCATGATGTCAGCAGAGAGCTCTGTGTTCCAAAAAGAAAATAATTTCCTCTGTAGTATTCAGCAGCTAATAAGTACTGGAAGAATGAAGATTTTTTAATAGAAGTAATTAAAAAATCTGTTTAACTTTCTGGCACCAGTTGATTTAAAAAAAAAAAAAAAAGTTTTCCACCGGAGTACCCCTTTAAGTCCCTGTTCAGTTCCTTGTGTTATGTCGTGTGGCTGGACCTGCCCTTTTATAGTCCTTATACTCTGCAGCTACTCAGGTGACCTACAAGATGGCAGCTGTAAATTTAAGCGTTTTACGTACCCGTTACTCCTGTCACCACCTGTAAGAGAACAGAAACGTCATCAATAAATATCCGCCAGTACCACATAGGTGATTGGTCATGTGACCCAAATCCCCCGCAGCCACTAATTTTACATCAACTATATGACAATCAACCAGTGACAAAATATCACTACTACATCACTATTCATATTACATACATGAAAAGAATATGCCCCCCCTTTAAATAGTGTGTTTAGCCACGTACTTATACAGATGGAGACATTTCTTGTAAAATTTATGAAAAACAATAAGTGCCTGTTGATCCCTTGTTTTAAAGGGGTACTACCGTAGAAAACTTTTTTTTATTTTATTTTTTTTAAATCAACTGGTGCCAGAAAGTTAAACAGATTTGTAAATTACTTCTATTTAAAAATCTTAATCCTTCCAGTACTTTTTAGGGGCTGTATACTACAGAGGAAATGCTTATCTTTTTAAATTTCTCTGACGTCACGACCACAGTGCTCTCTGCTGACCTCTGCTGTCTATTTTAGGTACTGTCCGGAGCAGCATAGGTTTGCTATGAGGATTTTCTCCTGTTCTGGACAGTTCTTAAAATAGACAGCAGAGGTCAGTAGAGAGAGCAGTGTGGTCGTGACATCAGAGAAATCTAAAAAAAAAGATAAGCATTTCCTCTGTAGTATATAAAAGTACTGGAAGGATTAAGATTTTTAAATAGAAGTAATTTACCTGGCACCAGTTGATTTAAAAAATAAAAAAAAAAATAAAATAAGATTTAACAATCTTATCCTGAGATACATCATGTCTATTACTCCAGTTACATTTAGAGCTGCATTCACAATCTACTTCTTTTCTGCTACTCACAGCAGTGCATTATGGAAGCTTAGACTATATTTTGTCATCCTATAGCAGTGGTCTTCAACCTGCGGACCTCCAGATGTTGCAAAACTACAACTCCCAGCATGCCCGGACAGCCGTTGGCTGTCCGGGCATGCTGGGAGTTGTAGTTTTGCAACATCTGGAGGTCCGCAGGTTGGAGATCACTGTCCTATAGGATAGAGCTGAGCGTTTTTAGATCACATGACTGTCAGTGGGTGGAGAATAAAGAGGTAACAGCCTATCAGTTGTCCATGCAAGATTAGGTGAGAGATTAGGGTTCATAACAGAGCTCCAGGACCCCTTTCATATTGAGCATCCCCATTACCTACCTTGAACGATCAACTCTGCAGACGCTGCGCTGCTGCCACAACTATTAACCACAGAACAGGTATAAATCCCGGCATCTGCTTTACAGGCTCCTTGAATCTCCAGAAAGTAAACCCCGGACTTGTCGTACATGTTGTACCGCTCTCCGCTCTGCAGCTCCACATTGTCCTGCACATGAATGAGACAACAATTACTAACATTAATTCCAAGTAGTTATTGGCACTGTATATTTTATGGTTACATTTGTAGATTATGATCCAGTTACATTGGCTTACACTCCAGTTACAACCAAAGCTGCGCTCAATCTTCTGCTGTTTCTCCTTGTATTATACTCCAGGTACACTAGAGCTAAAGTGGCAATTCGGATGGTTGCCATAAATATACCATATGCTTAAAGGGTCACTCTAATTAAAACTAATTTTTGCTATTGCACTCCTTATGGTAAATAAAAAATATTTCTAATATACTTTGTTTTAAAAAAAAAAATGAAGTTTTCTATGTTTTATTTGTGCTTAAAAAAGCTCAAGAGCACATTTTCCCCATCTCATACACAGACTTTGAACCGAAGCCCAAACATAGGAAGTGCAGCCTGGAGTGCTGAGGGGGGGGGGGGGGGGGTCCAACCTCATCCAATCATAGCTCCTCTCACACTTAAAGGGCACCTCTCATCAAATAAACTTTTGATATATTTTAGATTAATGAATGTTGAATAACTTTCCAATTGCATGTTAATGAAAAATATGCTTCTTTCTATTGTATTTTTCCCGATCAGTCCTGTCAGCAAGCATTTCTGACTCATGCTGGAGTCCTAAACACTTAGAGCTGCCAGCCTGCTTTGTTCACAGCCAAACAGGCTGTGAACAAAGCAGGCTGGCAGCTCTGAGTGTTCTCCTTTGTGAACAAAGCAGGCTGGCAGCTCTGAGTGTTTAGGACTCCAGCATGAGTCTGAAATGATTGCTGACAGGACTGATCGGGAAAAATACAATAGAAAGAAGGGAGACCCCTAGTGGTCATTTCTTCAAAGTGGAAAATTTAATAGAAAGAAGCATATTTTTTAATAACATGCAATTGTAAAGTTATTCTGCATACATTAATCTATAATATATCAAAAGTTTTTTGATGAGAGGTACCCTTTAACTGCCATATGCTGTTGGTTGGACACACCCCCCCTCAGCACTCCAGGCTGCACTTTCTGTGTTTGGGCTTCGGTCCAAAGTCTGTGTATGAGATGGGGGGGAAATGTGCTCTTGAGCTTTTTTTACACACAAATAAAACATAGAAAACTTCTTTTTTTTTTTTTTTTTTAAACAAAGTACATTAGAAATATTTTTTATTTACCATAAGGAGTGCAATAGCAAAAATGTGTTTTAATGAGAGTGACCCTTTAAATGCTTTCTAGGTGTAATGTCTTCTACCTGTACAGATTGCTGGCTATGTGACATACATCTCCCAAAATTAAAGTCAGCAGTCTGTGCTTTAATCCGCTGTAGAGAAAGAAGGTGATCTGAGAAGTGACTACAGCTCTGACTTTATTAGGAAAAAAAAAAAGATGCCAAGAGCCCATCAGGTCGCCTTAGGCTGCATTCACACCAAATTTTTACAATACCGCCCCCTTATACATTGTCAATTTGAAAACCGTATGCATTGACTCTCCATTGAAAACCGTATGCATTGACTCTCCATTAAAAACCGTATGCCAAACAATGCACCCGGTTGCAATCGTATTGAGTCATGTACGATTTTGTCAGTTTTTTTCCCTGTACCCAAAACCATAGCCTACCACAGTTTTTGGTCCGGGTTAAAAACTGTATTAAAAAGATTTTTTTTTTAACATTGGAGTCAATGGGAACCGTAGAGAACCGTCTGTGCGTACGGTTCCATCCGGTTTGCACCATACGTTTTTTGACTTTGCACAGTTTTTTTTTCTTGGAATTTCAATCAAACAAGAGAAACTTTATTCATAATGGAGTGAAAAGTTAACAACTTATACTTTTTTTCTTAAAAACGGATACAACCGGACATCACTTTTCAAATGGTATATGGGCTATAATTTGTACACATGTTTTGATACAGTTTAGAACGGTTTTGAGGAATCCGTTTTTCATCAAAAAACTGATACGGGAACTGTATTGCAAAAACGTGGTGTGAATGCAGCCTTACTCAGACACAGAACCAGCATGAGGTAAACTTAAAGGCCAGTGATGGAGGGAGGGGAGCAAACTGGACAACTGGCCAGGGATCTCATCACCAAGGAGGGTCTACTTAGGGATTTGGGATCAGATTTTAGGCCTGGTGTACCAGATACCTAGAGGAGATCCTGCGGACATGATACAGTTAAAATCTGTAGTCCATGCCCGTTCTGGGGATCAGCAAACAGCAGGCCCTCTAAACTGCACTGATGATGCCAGCCTTGCACTGTTCCTGCATTATCAGTGCAGTTCTCGAGGACCTGTGATGTAATCAAGGTCACATGGGCAAAAGTTTACAGGTCCAGTGGGGCAGAGTACTAGGAGTCTGGAAACCACAGGGGAACTGCCGACATAAGAGTTCTCTGGACCAGTGTTTCCCATCCAGGGCTCTTCCAGCTGTTGCAAAACTGCAACTGCCAGCATGCCCGGACAGCCTTTGGCTGTCCGGGCATGCTGGGAGTTGTAGTTTTGCAACAGCTGTAGGCACCCTGTTTGGAAAACACTACTCTGGACACTTTCCCTCTCACCTTCAGTATCTCCTGAACTGATAGTCTGGGGAAGAAGGGGTGGGCTAAATACTGCCAAAAAGCTGGGTACAGATAAGAAGGGGTCAGGAAATTAGTGCTGCTACTAGCATGGAAGGAAGTGGAAAGAAATGGGCGAGAAATGGGTGAATAGGGATAGAACTGTTGCCATGTGGAAGGGGTGAGAATAGGGCTAATTCTGTTACCAGAGGTGCTGCACTGTGGTATAAGCTGTTATTAGGGTGGTATTTTGTGCTGCACTGTGATATTTATTTAGGACTGCTGGATAGGTATTTTGTGCTGCATTATAGGATTTAAAAAAAAATCTAATATTATTGTGATTATAACAAAACAAACACTCTTTCAAGTTGCACAATCTTTGAGGTTTTATTAAAGGGGTACTCCGGTGAAAACCTTTTTTCTTTTAAATCAACTGGTGGCAGAAAGTTAAACATATTTGTAAATTACTTCTATTAAAAAAATCTTAATCCTTCCTGTACTTATTAGCTGCTGAATACTACAGAGGAAATTCTTTTCTTTTTGGAATTCTCTCTGATGACATCATGAGCACAGTTCTCCCTGCTGACGTTATTATAATAATAATAACGCTTTATTTATTGTTGTGGGATCTGAACCCAATTCCCCAGCACTGCAAGGCAGCAGTGCTAACCACTGAGCCACCATGCTGCCCTTAGCATACATCTGCTATGCACGGTTGCTAAAATGGACAGAGATGTCAGCAGAGAGCACTGTGCTCGTGATGTCATCAGTGTTCCAAAAAGAAAGGAATTTCCTCTGTAGCATTCAGCAGCTAATAAGTACTGGAAGGATTAAGATTTTTTTTTATAGAAGTAATTTACAAATATGTTTAACTTTCTGGCACCAGTTATAGATACATCTGAATCTATAAGCACGATAAGGAAATGCACTATGGTATTTGGTGCTGCTGGAAAAGTATTTTGTGCTGTACTGTGGTATTCGATGCTGCTGTAGAGGTATATTATGATGTACAATACTGTTTTATTAATGCTGCCAATAATGTATTTTTACTGCACGGTGGTATTTGTTTAGCACTGCTGGGGATGTTTTTTGTGCTGCACTGTGTTATTTGTTTAGCACTGCTGGGAATGTTTTTGTGCTGCACTGTGTTATTTGTTTAGCACTGCTGGGAATGTTTTTGTGCTGCACTGTGTTATTTGTTTAGCACTGCTGGGAATGTTTTTTGTGCTGCACTGTGGTATTTGTTTAGCACTGCTGGGAATGTTTTTTTGTGCTGCACTGTGGTATTTGATTAAAGGTATTTGTGCTGTACTATACTATTTTCTTAGTGCCACTAAAGAGGTATTTTGTGCTGCAATTTGGTATTTGCCACTGCTAAGAATGCTAAGAAGCATTGTGACATTTGTTTAGCACTGCTGGGAAGTTTTTATGTGCTGCACTGTGGTATTTCTTTGGCCCTGAAGGGAAGATACT
Organism: Hyla sarda; assembly: GCF_029499605.1. Taxonomy (NCBI): domain Eukaryota; kingdom Metazoa; phylum Chordata; class Amphibia; order Anura; family Hylidae; genus Hyla; species Hyla sarda. The sequence continues at coordinate 9,926,699 of NC_079196.1, read as the reverse complement.
TTGTGCAGTGCTATGATAATTGATGATAATGAAGAGGTATTTTGAGCTGCATCGTGGCATTTGGCGCTGCTGGAGAGTGCCAATGGAGAGGTATATTATGCTGCACTCCTTACATTGCAACGTATTGTGTGCGCTGCATGGTGGTATTGGGCTGGCACTGATTGTGGTAATATGGGCACTGCACAACATGATAATGAGGTTGGGACTGATGTTGGGGAATGCACTGTGCTAAGTTTCTGGGGTTGGATGATGATGAGGTCGGGGGCTAATGTTGGGGTTGAGGCTGGATGATGATGAGGTTTGGGGCTGATGTTGTGGATAAGGCTGTGCTCAGCATTTGGGGTTGGATGATGATGAGGTTTGGGGCTGATGTTGAGGATGAGGCAGTGTTCAGTGTTTGGGGTTGGATGATGATGAGGTTTGGGGCTGATGTTGGGGATGAGGCAGTGTTCAGTGTCTGGGGTTGGATTATGTTGAGGTCGGGTGCTGATGTTGGGGATGAGGCAGTGCTCAGTGTCTGGGGTTGGATGATGATGAGGTCGGGGGCTGATGTTGGATGATGATGAGGTCGGGGGCTGATGTTGGGGATGATGCCATGCTCAGTGTCTGGAGTTGGATGATGATGATGTCAGGGGCTGATGTTGGGGATGATGCCATGCTCAGTGTCTGGGGTTGGATGATGATGAGTGCAGGGTCTGATATTGGGGATGAGGCTGTGCTCAGTGTCTGGGGTTGGATGATGATGAGGTCGGGGGCTGATGTTGGATGATGATGAGGTCGGGGGCTGATATTGGGGATGAGGCAGTGCTCAGTGTCTGGAGTTGGATGATGATGTCAGGGGCTGATGTTGGGGATGATGCCATGCTCAGTGTCTGGGGTTGGATGATGATGATGATGTCAGGGGCTGATGTTGTGGATGAGGCCGTGCTCAGTGTCTGGGGTCAGATTATGTTGAGGTCGGGGGCTGATGTTGGGGATGAGGCCGTGCTCAGTGTCTGGGGTTGGATGATGATGAGGTTTGGGGCTGAAGTTGGGGATGAGGCATTGCTCAGTGTCTGGGGTTGGATGATGATGAGGTCGGGGGCTGATGTTGGGGATGAGGCAGTGCTCAGTGTCTGGGGTTGGATGATGATGAGGTCAGGTGCTGATGTTGGGGATGAGGCTGTGCTCAGTGTCTGAGGTTGGATGATGATGAGGTCGGGGGCTGATGTTGGATGATGATGAGGTTTGGGTCTGATGTTGTGGATGAGGCCGTGTTCAGTGTCTGGGGTCAGATTATGTTGAGGTCAGGGGCTGATGTTGGGGATGAGGCCGTATTCAGTGTCTGGGGTTGGATGATGATGAGATCTGGGGCTGATGTTGGATGATGATGAGGTTGGGGGCTGATGTTGGGGATGAGGCAGTGCTCTGTGTCTGGGGTTGCATGATGATGAGGTTTGGGGCTGATGTTGTGGATGAGGCCGTGTTCAGTGTCTGGGGTTGAATGATGATGA
>NC_079196.1:9582706-9620206 GCF_029499605.1 Hyla sarda | reverse complement strand
CTAATGATTCCCAATCTTTCCTCTCCTTATTTTTTTATTTTTTTTATTTAATTTGCCTAAAGATGGTCCCACTGCTAAATCTGAGGGTAAGCTTTGTGTGCCACAGAGCTCTGTCCACTTGGGTATCGTATCTGGTATCATTTGTGCTTCCTCCTGGTGACATGCATGCTGTTCTCCGCTTGGTTCCTCATCATGTGTCTGTGTTCTGTACATTCACCTCCTGGATCTCCCACCGCACACACCGCCTGGTAGTGACCTTCATCCAACATACGGGGACATCCTGTGCAGATCATATACATGGATTATTTATGTGGCCTGTATGTCGTGTATTATACCCCCCACAGTCGGACGATCACCCCCGCACCGTGCCCATCACCTGTGATCCTCATTCTACAATGTTACCATCACCATTCATTGGTAACGCTGCAGAATTTCTTTAGGATTCCTTGAACTTTTTTTTGCAACTACTTTTAAGTTGATAAACATTAAAGAACTTTGTTCTCTGGACCAGATTCCTTCAAATTCGATCAGGTTTCACTTATAATGCATTCGGAAAGTCTTCAGATGCTTTCATTTTTTTTTACAATTTTTTATGTTGCTCTTTGTTCTTAATTGAAATAAAAAATAAAAAAAGACAAAATCCACCCTCCATGTGAATGGGACAGCAGAATCCCCATTCAACTCAATGTGCAGTAAATTTTTGCGGAATCTCAAAGCAGAATTTTCTGGTGGAATTCCTCTGCTCGGAAATTCCTCCGTGTGAACATAACCTAAGGGTACGTTCACACGTACAGGATCTGCTGCATATTTTCTGCAGCTGGCTTTACTGCCCATTGAAGTTAATGGGTAGCAAAATCAACTGCACAAAATGTGAGCGTACCTTAAGGAAGGGAAAGTGTCTGAAGAATCTCCAAATGCATAATAGATGCAGGAGTCGGTTGTGAAAGGAGCGAGACGTCCTCAGTTTGTGACTGATAAGCAGCAGAAAAGCGCTGCCGTGATGGAAATGGAGGACAATTTTTTTTTTTTTTTGCGACTACTTGTGATGACTGTGTTGTAAGTATAAGCAGATTTCTCATTGAGCATTTATTATGCCCAGTGATGGCTTTCTGTAGGGCTGTGCGCTAGGTGGTTATGCTTTTCTGTAAAGGGGAGTTCACAAATTGCATAAAGTTTTTTTTTCTTTTTCTCTTTTCCCCATTGTTTATACACTGCAGTTTTACCGTGTAACATATGCATTTTGCAGATTCGCAGCAGACTTCACCCTCCTACGTTCAATTTGGTCAAATCTGCTTTAAAAGTTGTCTTCAAAACCCCATCTACGTCTATGCTGGGAGTTGTAGTTTTGCAACAGCTGGTTGGGGTAGACTGTGGTAATTTGATGAAGAATTTAATCCGCACTACAAATCTGCCAAGTCTTAAAGGGGTTATCAAGGAAAAAATCTTTTTTTTATATACTGTCTATCAACTGGCTCCAGAAAGTTAAACAGATTTTTAAATTACTTCTATTAAAAAAAATCTTAATCCTTTCAGTACTTATGAGCTGCTGAAGTTGAGTTATTTTCTAAGTGCTCTGATGACACCTGTCTTGGGAACTGTCCGGAGTAGAAGCAAATCCCCATAGCAAACCTCTTCTACTCTGTGCAGTTCCCGAGACAAGCAGAGATGTCAGCAGAGAGCACTGTTGTCAGACAGAAAAGAACAACTCAACTTAAGCAGCTGATAATTATTGGAAGGATTAAGATTTTTTAATAGAAGTAATTTACGAATCTGTTAAACTTTCTGGAGCCAGTTGATATAAAACATTTCTTTTCCTGGATTACCCCTTTAAGGGTGCATTCACATCACGATTTTGCTCCGCAGTTCCCGTATACTGTTTTGTATAGGAAAACTGTATACAACCTTATGGAAAACCGTACACACAGACCTCCCATGCAAAAACGTATATGCTACAAGATGCATCCGGTTGTGTACCTATTTGGTCGTGTACGTTTTTTTTTGTTTTGTTTTCGTGCACAAAGCTTCAGTCTACTACGGTTTTGTTTCCAGTTTAAAATCCGTATACGAACTGTATAAATATATATATATATTTTTTTTTAAAACATTGAAGTCAATAAAAAACGGATGTGTCTACAGTGCCATATGGTTTTTTGTGATACGTTTTTTTCTTGTACTTGGCAAACCACACCTACTGTCCTTGGAATTTCAATAAAAAATTGAAACTTTATTGCACTAAAGTGTTAACAAAAAAAAAAGTATACATTTTTTTTAATTACAAAAACTGATGCAACAGGACGTCTAAATTCAAACCGCATACGGTTTAAGACCCTATGCTGTTTCAATTCAGAGCACACGTTTGCATACAGTTTTGTAAGATTTTAGGACATACGTTCCGTGAAAGAAAAAATGAACTGTATGGCAAAATCGTGATGTGAATGCCCCCAACATGTCAGGATCGATTAAAGATCAGCCGTAAGTATAGTTATCCTTTCATTTAGTTACACATTCACATTGGCCACTTTATTCTCCAATTGGAAGCGAGGGAATTATAGCATTAAGGGGTACTCCGTCCCCCTGGGCATCTTATCCCCCTATCCAAAGGATACGGGATAAGATGTCTGATCGCGGGGGTCCCTCGTGATCTCTGTGCAGCACCCGGTGTGTGTTTAGAACACTGAGTGTGGGGGTCGCAGTTCGTAACGTCACGGCCACACCCATCATGAATCATGCCACGCACCCTCAATGCAAGTCTATGGGAGGGGGCGTGGCGACTGTAGTCGCCACACCCCCTCCCATAGACTTGCATTGATGGGGAGTGGCATGTCACCATGAGGGTGTGTGGCTATGAAGTCACGACCCTCGTCGCCCGCACCCAGCGTTAGAAACATAATGTTCCGAATGCTGGGCCAGTGGAGTACCCCTTTAATTGTCCAATGTAAACTGCGCTGAAGAGGTTTGGGCGTCTCTTCGTGTCACCGATGTATCGGGAAGGTGTGAGAGAAGGAGCGTCACGGGGGTTTCCCTCCTCTCCCCCATGGTTCTGTATGTGCTCGTCTATAGGGCGGTCATATCCAGAGCTCACGCAGTGGCGGTGTCTTTGTACAGCAGAGACTCATGTGCATCTCTCATTTTGTCTTCTCTGTAGTTTAGATTTTGCTCTCTATTAACCTTTTTTTTATTTTGCTTGTGTTTAGCTTTGTTGGAGCTGAATCGTTGTAGCTCCAATGTTACGGCATGCTGGGAACGCAGCGCAGAATCTGTAGACGGTCGTGTAGTTTTTGTGTTTGCTTCTTATGGAATGTGTAGATGTTGTTGTGTGCGCACATTGTATACTCCTCACTTTGCCTGTACATGTTGGATGTCTATTGGCTTATATACCCAGTTATGATTGGATCTTCTGGTGGCGCCACATAGACAGTAAAGGGGTACTCCGGTGGAAAACTTTTTTTTTTTTTTTTTAAATGAACTGGTGCCAGAAAGTTAAACAGATTTGTAAATGACTTCTATTAAAAAAATCTTTACCCTTCCAGTACTTTTTAGCAGCTGTTTGCTACAGAGGAAATTCTTTTCGTTTTGAATTTCTTATATATTTTTTTTTTTGTCTCGTCTACAGTGCTCTCTGCTGACACCTGTCTGTGTCAGGAACTGTCCAGAGCAGGAGAAAATCCCCATTGCAAACCTATGCTACTCTGGACAGTTCCTAAACCCGGACAGAGGAGTCGGCAGAGAGCACTGTGGACAAGACAAAAAAGAAATTCAAAAAGAAAATAATTTCCTCTGTAGCATACAGCTGCTAAAAAGTACTGGAAGGATTAAGATTTTTTTTAATAGACGTAATTTACAAATCTGTTTAACTTTCTGGCACCAGTTGATTAAAAAAATAATAATAGTTTCCACCGGAGTACCCCTTTAAGGCTCCACAATCTGTGACCCTCCAGATGCTGCAACATACAAGACTCAAGAGTTCAGGACTTGCCTAAGTATCCCACCAACATTGACCTGATCTGCCAATATATATCTGATGTCTACAGCTTCTTATTACTGCTATATATAAGGTGAAGGGGCTGAATAATGTGACCTTAGAGGCCAAACCTTTGGGTATTAACTACTATATGATGGAGGTTTTTATTGTAGCCGAACTGCAGTCACCATAATGATAAAGTCAATGTCCACCTCTAATCACCACTACGTTATTTCATGTGAAATTACCATAATCTACATAAATAGTGGTCACTGTGTAAATATTATATCCTGTATTATACTCCAGAGCTGTACTCACTATTCTGCTGGTGGGGTCACTGTGTACATACATTACATTACTTATCCTGTACTGATCCTGAGTTATATCCTGTATTATACTTCAGAGCTGTACTCACTATTCTGCTGGTGAGGTCACTGTGTACATACATTACATTACTTATCCTGTACTGATCCTGAGTTATATCCTGTATTATAGTCCAGAGCTGTACTCACTATTCTGCTGGTGATGTCACTGTGTATATACATTACATTACTTATCCTGTACTGATCCTGAGTTATATCCTGTATTATACTCCAGAGCTGTACTCACTATTCTGCTGGTGAGGTCACTGTGTACATACATTACATTACTTATCCTGTACTGATCCTGAGTTATATCCTGTATTATACTCCAGAGCTGTACTCACTATTCTGCTGGTGAGGTCACTGTGTACATACATTACATTACTTACCCTGTACTGATCCTGAGTTATATCCTGTATTATACTCCAGAGCTGTACTCACTATTCTGCTGGTGAGATCACTGTGTACATACATTACATTACTTATCCTGTACTGATCCTGAGTTATATCCTGTATTATACTCCAGAGCTGTACTCACTATTCTGCTGGTGAGGTCACTGTGTACATACATTACATTACTGATCCTGTACTGATCCTGAGTTATATCCTGTATTATATTCCAGAGCTGTACTCACTATTCTGCTGGTGAGGTCACTGTGTACATACATTACATTACTTATCCTGTACTGATCCTGAGTTATATTCTGTATTATACTCCAGGGCTGTACTCACTATTCTGCTGGTGGGTTCACTGTGTACATACATTACATTACTTATCCTGTACTTATCCTGAGTTATATCCTGTATTATACCCCAGAGCTGTACTCACTATTCTGCTGGTGAGATCACTGTGTACATACATTACTTATCCTGTACTGATCCTGAGTTATATTCTGTATTATACTCCAGAGTTGTACTCAATATTCTGCTGGTGAGGTCACTGTGTACATACATTACATTACTTATCCTGTACTGATCCTGAGTTATATCCTGTATTATACTCCAGAGCTGTACTCGCTATTCTGCTGGTGGGGTCACTGTGTACATACATTACATTACTTATCCTGTACTGATCCTGAGTTATATCCTGTATTATACTCCAGAGCTGTACTCACTATTCTGCTGGTGAGGTCACTGTGTATATACATTACATTACTTATCCTGTACTGATCCTGAGTTATATCCTGTATTATACTCCAGAGCTGTGCTCACTATTCTGCTGATGAGATCACTGTGTACATACATTACATTACTTATCCTGTACTGATCCTGAGTTATATCCTGTATTATACCCCAGAGCTGTACTCACTATTCTGCTGGTGAGGTCACTGTGTACATACATTACTTATCCTGTACTGATCCTGAGTTATATTCTGTATTATACTCCAGAGTTGTACTCAATATTCTGCTGGTGAGGTCACTGTGTACATACATTACATTACTTATCCTGTACTGATCCTGAGTTATATCCTGTATTATACTCCAGAGCTGTACTCACTATTCTGCTGGTGAGGTCACTGTGTACATACATTACATTACTTATCCTGTACTGATCCTGAGTTATATCCTGTATTATATTCCAGAGCTGTACTCACTATTCTGCTGGTGAGGTCACTGTGTACATACATTACATTACTTATCCTGTACTGATCCTGAGTTATATCCTGTATTATACTCCAGAGCTGTACTCACTATTCTGCTGGTGAGGTCACTGTGTACATACATTACATTACTGATCCTGTACTGATCCTGAGTTATATCCTGTATTATACTCCAGAGCTGTACTCACTATTCTGCTGGTGAGGTCACTGTGTACATACATTACATTACTTATCCTGTACTGATCCTGAGTTATATCCTGTATTTTATTCCAGAGCTGTACTCACTATTCTGCTGGTGAGGTCACTGTGTACATACATTACATTACTGATCCTGTACTGATCCTGAGTTATATCCTGTATTATACTCCAGAGCTGTACTCACTATTCTGCTGGTGAGGTCACTGTGTACATACATTACATTACTTATCCTGTACTGATCCTGAGTTATATCCTGTATTATACTCCAGAGCTGTACTCACTATTCTGCTGGTGAGGTCACTGTGTACATACATTACATTACTTATCCTGTACTGATCCTGAGTTATATCCTGTATTATACTGCAGAGCTGCACTCACTATTCTGCTGGTGAGGTCACTGTGTACATACATTACATTACTTATCCTGTACTGATCCTGAGTTATATTCTGTATTATACTCCAGAGCTGTACTCACTATTCTGCTGCTGAGGTCACTGTGTACATACATTACATTACTTATCCTGTACTGATCCTGAGTTATATCCTGTATTATACTCCAGAGCTGCACTCACTATTCTGCTGGTGAGGTCACTGTGTACATACATTACATTACTTATCCTGTACTGATCCTGAGTTATATCCTGTATTATACTCCAGAGCTGTACTCACTATTCTGCTGGTGAGGTCACTGTGTACATACATTACATTACTTATCCTGTACTGATCCTGAGTTATATCCTGTATTATACTTCAGAGCTGTACTCATCATACTGTGTAAATCATCAGCCCATAAGAGGCCAGCCTGTTCAGTGCACTTTCACCAGCACTATGTCACTATATAGCAGAGAGGAGTTTGTGATTTGCTGTGATAGTCTAGAAAATAAGGGAGTAAGTAACTGTGTGTGTATTACTATCAAACAGCCCAGCTCTGCCCCCACCACCACAATCTCTTTAATTATTTTCTAGTCACATCTAGCAGAATAGTGAAGCTTTCTTTGGAGATGAATATATAAACCAGTGTTTTCCAAAGAGTGTGTCTGCAGCTGTTGCAAAACTACAACTACCAGCATGCCCGGACAGCCAACGGCTGTCTGGGCATGCTGGTAGTTGTAGTTTTGCAACAGCTGCAGGCACACTCTTTGGAAAACACTGATATGAACTATGTAGTGATGATCAGAGGTGACTGTTGTCACTGTGGGTCTAATTTTGCGCCATTGTGGCAGTCTGGATTATTGATTTCTGGTAGTAAGGTAGCATTATCTGCTATATAGGATGGGGTCCTGTGTATACCGGCCTGTGGCCCCCAGCTGTGCAGATGTTTCCGTTCTATCTCCAGATTTGGTAGATGGTACTTATGTTTTATTTTTTTCTGATTTTGCGCTTACGGTGACGCTTAGGATCGTGGCATATGGATGTTTTCTGTGGTGCAGTCGTAGTCGCCTCAATGGACTTTGACTAATGATTTTACCTTTTTTGTGTTTATTCATACAGGACGGATCCGCACCAGGAGGCAGAGTTCGGGAAGCACGAGCGGCACCACCTCCGCTCAGCCGGACACCCGGGGCCGCAGCCGAGCCAAGATCGTGTCGCAGTCCCAGCGTAAGGATACGGCGCGTGATTTGTGACCTTGTTATGGCTGAATGTGGGGCGGTGTGTCTGCCGGCTCATGAGTCCTCTGTCCTGTATGATGGTTCTGTGAGATCTGTATGTCATGTGACCTTCTCTAAATCCCTCTTTACTGTCCTCCTCCCTTCTGCCTTCATGCTTAAGGATCCCGATCGGCGAACCCAGCCAGTGGTAAGAACCTGCCCCCCCGGGCCTCACCCTCCCGCCGTCATTGTTCCGTGTAGGCGACCTGTTGCGCATCTTTGTACGGCTGCTGACGACATCCATCCCTGGCATTTCTATACAGTGTGGGGCACCACTGTCCCGTGTGCCAAGTTCTCACAAATGTGGGACAATGAAGCCTGTAGAGCACCCGTTGGCGGTGGGCCAAGGCTCATCAGGCATTTGGCTGAACACTCCTCGCTCTTCTAGGTAGCGGACATTGTGTTCTGTCATCGAGGTGGCCTAATTGCACAATTATCTCACTTCCACCCCATCCAGGGTGAACTATCACCCTAGATTTTTCTTTGGCTGTATAGAGGTGTTCAGGGAGGGGAGAGCGTCGCTGCGCTGTACCGTGATGACACGGTCGCCATTAGTGAGGTTATTGTGCCCCATAACATCGCTGAGCATCATCCATGTAGATTATTAGTGACCCCATCATGTCTGTGTATGTTTCCTCACTCATGTTCTCTCCCCATAGCCGGCAGCCGCTCCAGTTCTCCCGGCAAATTGTTGAGCAGTGGATACGGTCTAGCCACCAGCGCCCAGAGGGTCCCTCAGATCCCCACCTCTGAGAAGAGAAGCAAGATCCCGCGGAGCCAGGGCTGCAGCCGCGAGACCAGCCCCAGCAGGATAGGACTGGGTAAGGATTATTGTGTCAGCAATCTGGGGCCATTACCCTCTATTATGGTGTTTTATACACTTGTGGCCCTCCAGCTGTTGCAGAACTACAACTCCCAGTATGCCCAAAATTCTTAAAAACTTATACCAATGTTACAGCACTATAACTCCCATCATACCCTCACAGCTTTTGTCTCTCAGGGCGATTATAGGAGTTGTAGTTTTGCAACACCTGGCGAGCCGCAGGTTGGAGAACACTGATCTGTTGCTTAAATCAGTGGTTTCCAAACAGTGTGTCTCCAGCTGTTGCAAAATTACAACTCCCAACATGCCCGGACAGCCAAAGGCTGTCCGGGCATGCTGGGAGTTGTAGTTTTGCAACAGCTGGAGACGCACTGTTTGGAAAACACTGCCTTAGATTTAACATTTTAATATAGAAGCTAGAAGGCGAATCTGCTTCTGATTACTGTCCGCTCTTTTAGATGACGTTTATCTTATGAACACATTTACATTATGAGCTGTGTATAGTAAATGGACAGTGAGTCCGGTATAATATCTGGTCTGGGGACCCTCATACCAGCTCAGTGACTTCAGTAAGGAGATCTCTAATGGTCAGCTATATGTTACTGAGACACACAATAAGATCTATGGCTGGATAGGATGAGATCAGAGCTGTATACTCTGGGGTTAGGACGGCCAATACTGGATTTGTGGGGCCTTTGTGTGATCAGGGGATGTACATCCATTGTTACTTATAGACATAACTACAGGAGGTATAAAGCCTCCTGCACCAGTCTACATTAATAATATTAATAAAAATAATGACAATAAAAATAATAAAAAATAATGATCGTAATAATAGTTATTATAAAAATATAATTTCTCGGTCACTCTTCATTGGGGGACACCATTACTGATGGGTATATGCTCTTGCCACTAGGAAGCGCTGACACTAAGGGAAAAAAAAAAAAGTTGGCTCCTTCCTGGCAGGATATACCCGCCCACTGGAAGTGAGGTAATCAGTTTTAGCTTAGTGTCAGCAGGAGGCAGACACAGGTCTGGAGTTCTCCAGGCCTGGTCTTCTTTTTATTTTATAGTTAGGGCCTGTTTTAGGTTCTTTTCTCCTTTTTCTTTTCTTGTTTTTAGGTGGGGGTTCAGGAGCTTAGCGCTACCTGTTCCCCCATGTGCGGCTAAGAAGCATAAAGTATGCACAGTTAACCCCTTCCCACCAACAGCCAGCAACCTGGGGTTGCACCTTGGGTCCAGGTCCCCCCCTATCTTCCCTGCTCGTCCCGCTGTCTCAGCCTGACATGATGCAGGTGATTATAGCCGGCTGAAGACAACTTAGGCGAGTATGGCTGTATACTATCCAACAGCGGTAGAGAGAACAGTCCCCGGTGAGTACCATACCATTACATGCAGTCATGTCCGCCGGTTTTCTTAACGTATGCATACTATATTCCCTCCTCTTCAGGCTGCTGCATCTGCGGCTAGTGCCCCGGATCCCCTCGTCCAGTACAAGGTCTCCGTGGAAGTTTCTCTGCGTGGTCGTAAACTGGATCTGCTGTCTTTTTGCCAGACAGTAGTCTCTCCTGTAGCTCATCTCACAACTGGGCGGGTGGATAACGGTACCGCCCTTCTAGTGCGAGGTGTCCACTGGAGTGACCAGTTGTCTACTATGGACCCATACCAGTAAGACGGACAGTGGTCTGCATTGTTTTCTCCACTGCGTCTCGCTCTTATCCAAGGGCTCATGTATCTGCAGCTGCAGTTCCGGTACCTCACTGCTAGTTCACGGTGTCCGGTGGGGTGACCTGGCATGCCCTATGGACCCTATGCAGGGTGACGCTGATACATTCCATGGCTCCTAAGCGTCCTCTGATCTCCCAGGGTTACGGGGATTCTATCCATGGCTTCTAGGCCTCCCTGCCCTTCCACATGTGTTAAATGTTCCCTTATCACCAGCACCTGAAGGTGAACTTGTTCAGCCAGACCGTTGTCTGCACGGTTTCTGCCGCCGTCGGTCTCCCATCTCTGGGCTGCCGCGTGCATGGCCGTGGCTTCCCTTTCCTCACTGTTGGTGTGATGAATCTGTGCGAGGGTCTCTGCAGGTACAAGGGACTGTTGTGAGTCAACCAGGCTTTCGTATGCATGGTCTCCTACACCACTGGATAACCCATCAGTTTGGCCGCGGGCACAGCAGTGTTCCTGTGCGTTCAGGAATCCTATACCAGTTGGCCAGACAGTTGTCTGCATGGTTTGCTGCTCTGCCCGTGGCGGAAGTTCAGGTAACCCCCTGCCCAGGTGTAGTTCCTAGTGAGTCGCCCTCCAGGGGCTCTATACAATGCACCACATGCTGGTTCGCCAGGTTCCCTACTTTACCAGGTCCCTCTCCACATACCTGCCGTTCTCACGGCTGAACACTGGTATCTCACTCTTCGGGTGTGGTTCTGAATGCGGGATACGGTGTGGCCGTGGTCCCTATGCCAGAAAGTCAGGCTGTGTGCATAGTTTTCTCATCCACCAGCTCCCCTCCCCATTCCTGCCGCTCCTGTGACTGAAGTGTCCCAGTGGGTTCCTTGGGCCTCTTTTTTCCTGTAAGTCAGCCTGTGTTGGCATGTTTCCTGCCCCACATATGTCTGCCATCTCTTACGTCTGCGACAGCAGTCTTGGTGTGTGGCACCATTAAGAGATGGGGGGTGCGGGAGTTTTCCTGCAGATTCCACAGACTTTCACAACTACAGCAGCACTCTCTCTTCCCCTTTCTAGGGCACAACTCTTCTAGGGGCTCCGTTGACTCACTATCTGGTCCAGGGTTTCCCCCCGATGGGATGTTCCTCTCAACGCTGGGGGTCATGTATGAATGTGGGCTTCTTCCTTGCATTAGTAATCATGCCTTTGTCTCGTTGCCCAGCCCGTGTCCAAGATTCCAATCCCTCTAGGGACACAGATTAACTCCTCCATTCCTGGATATGTTGTTGAAGGGTTCCTTGGGGGCTGCGTTAACGCAGTATTTGTCTGTTGCCGTAAGATGACATTTCCCTGATTTTACAGTGCTGGTGACACTCCCCCTTCCACTGGGGTTACTGGGATCAGGGAGCTTGGCACGGTCAGTGCCTGGGCTTCATTTCGATGACCTCTGGTTTTCCCCTCCACTAGGGGGACTGTTTTGCTGAGCACTTTCTCCTGCTCAGAAGGAGCCATCTCTCTCTCTCCCCACTATATGGGGGGTATCTGGCTGGGCTCTTCTTTTTTGCTGTGAGAATTCAGAGTAGCTTTTCACAGTCTATGCTTGTGTGCTTACTGCCCACTCTTGCAGCCTGACTCTCCCATTTTCTTGGTTATTCCTGATGCTCATACGGCCATGGCACTCTCCACTGTGGGAGGAGCTTATACATTCGTGCCCGCCTCGGCAACAGCAGGTCTAGCCCCGTCTATTGTTGGGTCCTGCCATTGCTCTCTTTCTCTCCTGGTGCAATCTTGGAAGGGTGTATTCCTCCCTCCCTTTGACAGTGTCAGTTGCGCTATACTGACACTACAGTCTTCTGGGGTAATCTTCATGTTCCCAGAACCTGGAAGCCCTAGCCAGGTTCCCTTTTGTCTCTCCCTCCGTTCTCATCCTGACGGGTTGTTGCTTCGGAGTGCTCTAGTCCAATCCGACCTCTAGGGTCTAAGACCGATTGGTCTTCCTGTCTTAGACACCTTCCTAGGATACTGTGGTGTGCTCTCTTTTCTGGATTGACCTGCCTGGTTCTTTGGGCCTTAGTGGTGGTTGAGATCTCAGGCTTGTGTTGTGGGGCGCCCTTTCTGTCCCGCACTTCTTCCTGTCTCGACATGGATGTTTGTCACCCGCTGCATTTCTCGGACGTTGAGTTTACATACTCTATAGGTGTGAGTCTTCCAGGAGACTCTGGATCCTCCAATTCCCTTGTTGGCTTCTCCGGTGTTGTGGGATGTTCCATTTCAGGGTACTCCGCTCCTTCGGTTGGCCGTTTTTTTTTACTTCCGTCTCCCCCTTTGGGTCCGTCCATGGACGGCGTTTCGGTCATCTGTATTACCCCAGTCAAGCTAATTTCACCTCCCTGGTGCTCGCAGCGGGCCTCTGATACAGGGTTTTTGGGTCTGCAGCTGGTCATGTCCTCGATCTTATGCACCAGGCCCCTCTTGAGCCGGTTTCTGTCTTTCTTTTTTTTTGGTGGTTTTCTGGTCTCCACCTTCTGTGCTCACCTTTTGCTCAGGCGCCCGCTGCTCTCCCTGGCTTTTTTTTCTGCCAGGTTCTCTTGATTCGGTCGACTCTGGATGGGGTTCTCCTGTTGTGCACTTTTCCAATTTTTTTTGTTTCTGTTGTCCTGTGTTCCTTGGGTTTGCTTTCCTACCTCCTTCCTGTATGGATTCAGTCTATCTGGCTTCCTAGTTGATTTTTTCTTGTCTCTCTTCGGTCCGGAGGTTTAGAGTCTCTTTTCAGGATGGTCTCTTCCTTTGGCATCCTAGGCCATCTCTATGGACAATTGGCTCTTCATGGAGCTCAGTTTCTGACCCTCGGTTGTTTCTGGCCCAGGGTCTCGTCCGCTAGCCTTACGGACGGCTGGGTTTGGTCTCCAGACTGCTTCCCCTTCTCTAGTGGTGGTTGTTCCCACCTTAGGTACTGCTATGGTACGTCCCATAAGTAACTGTCCCCCAATGAAGGGCAACCAAGAAAAGGAGATTTTTTTTTTTTGTACTCGCTGTAAAATTTCGTTCTTGTAGCTTTCATTGGGGTACACTGCACCCACCTATTTCTTCACTGCTGCCCGGATGCTCTTTTTCGGTTCTTGGGTTTTTATCTGGGGATTACTTTCTAGGGTCCTTCGGACATATGTCCTGGTTGGCTTCTCCTACTGCTTTGTGACAAAACTGATTACCTCACTTCCAGTGGGCGGGTATATCCTGCCAGGGAGGAGTCAATTATTTTTTTTTCCTTAGTGTCAGCGCCTCCTAGTGTCCCTCAATGAAAGTTACAAGAAAGAGATTTTATGGTGAGTACAAAAAAATCTCCTTATTATATAATTATTATATTATAGATTAATAATTATAAAAAATATTGTTTTTATTATAAATAATTATTTATTATAAATAATTTATAATTACACCTGCAGATTCTGTAGCACTTTACATTAATTCTTGTCCAATTCCATACGGCAGCAATTTGCTGAAATATGTCCGGATGTACCCATAATAGTAAACATAACGGCAGTGACTGAACAACCAAAGGGTTCAAAGCCCAATGTCTATTAGTCATATTTGACTTGAATATTGGTTATTCACATGATTGATCCCCCTGATAGAAAGCGGAGGGATGCACTGGCAGAAATGGACTTGGCTCAAGGATTCTGTGCCGTATTTCTTAGTCTGGATTTGTCTCCATCCCTCCTCCTGTCATTAGATACAGATATTGTCTTTTAATACTTTATCATTTTTGAGGCCTGACATTGGGTGGGGGGGGTCAGACCTTCTTGTAGATCCTGTAGTAGACGTTCCCTTTCTCAGTAGTATTCAGTATAAGTGCTTGTACATCTTCTTATATGATGTTTGGGTTGGACGCGTCTCAGGAAGGTTTATATAGAGCCGTATACTAATCCACGTCTCCTCTTCACTGCGTTCACATGGGGCATTAATCCTGGCTCTGCCTCTGCAGATCGGGGATGGGGTCTTGATCCAGGGGGCTGCTGCTTATCACATTCACTCTTGCTACCCACAGGGGGGGGTCGGGAGGGGAAAAAGGGGGCTTGTGTGTTTTTGACAACTTTTGGACGCTACTGCCTATCCTAAGTTTTTTATTTTAATTATGACCGATCCTTCCTGAGTAGCGGAGTAACGGCGCCGCCCATCCCCGTCCACCTCTTCTGTGTTGCAGTCCAGGGGTGTCTGTCATTGATGTAACAGCATTAACCACTTGCTTCATTGAAGATTTTTCTCAATTATCTGCCTGTTTAATGTGTTGTAAATTAATGTGCTGCTTTTCCACATCGCATGCTAGCCCGGAGCAGCCGCATCCCCCGACCCAGCATGAGTCAGGGGTGCAGCCGCGACACCAGCCGAGAGAGCAGCCGGGATACCAGTCCCGCCAGGGGCTTTGCACCGCTTGGTAAGTATTGGAATATTGAAACCCACCTATCCTACCCAACCCTTCCCTCAGCTACTGACTGTGCTACAAGTGCTCAGGGCCAGGCTGCGTCCTACTTCCCTCATCTTACCTTAGGTGACAGGGTTCAAGCAGATTAGGACAGAGCTATAGATGACTTCTATTGGGGTGAGAACAGCTTTTTCGGAGTTTAGGTTTTCCATATATATTTATCTATAAATTTTTTATATACGTATATATATTTTTATACATTTATACATGTATATTTATTTTTATGTATATGTCTATATTTATATATTTCAGATATAATATAATTTTTTAATATATATATATATATATATATATATATATATATATAGATAGAGAGTTAAGACTTGTACGAGGCATCTGACCTGATCATTTTGACCCCGTCTTGTAGATTTTCAGATGTCTGAATAGGCCTCTATGTCCAGAGCAGGGTCCATCATGTGGCGCTCCTGCTGTTGCAAAACTACAACCACTATAGTGGCCCAGCAATCTCAGAACGCCGCAGTTGTGCCCCCCTATCAGAATTTTTTTAATTATTTTTTTTCATACTTTACTACAAATTCAACAAGTGTGATAGAAAAATTAGGTGTTTTAAAGAGCAGTGATTTTCAACCTGTGGTTGTCCTGCATGTTGTGAAACTACAACTCCCAGCATGCCTAGACAGCCACCGGGAAATGTAGTTTTAGAACAGCTTGAAAGTCACGGGTTTAATATCACTGGTATAGAGAGGTGGTCTCCAAACTGTGGATCTCCAGCTGTTGCCAAACTACAACTTCCAGCATGCTAGGAGTTGTAGTTTTGCAGCAGCTGGAGATCCACTTTTTAAAGAACTTAGGGTATAGAGTATGACATCTTTTTTTAAGGCTATGTTCAGACACTGCAGAGTACATGATATAAATTCCAGGCGCTCCCTTAGATTTCTGCCCCATAGTTCACTTTCCATTGCGGGAGTTTTGCTCCCGGACATAAAGGGTTACTCCGCTCCCCAGCGTCCGGAACATTGAGTTCCTGAACGCTGTGTGTGGGCTTCCATGTTCAAGCCCGTCCCTCGTGTAGTCACGCCATGTGACATCATGTCCCGCCCCCTCAATGCAAGTCCTTGGGAGGGGGCGTGACGACCATCGCACCCCCTTCCCATAGACTTTCATTGACAGGGCAGGCCGTGATGTCACGAGGGGGCGGGCGTGAACACGGAAGCCCGCACACAAGGTTCACATTGAGTTCCTGAACACTGAGTTCTTGAACGCTGGGGAGCGGAGTAACCCTTTAACCCTTTTTAATGGGGCTGATTCGCTTTCTGACTACATGATGCTCGGAAAAGCGTCAGTAAGTGATATAAATTTGGCAGAATAAAATTGCACCGCTTTTCAACATGTGAACTACTCGTCTTATTCCCATTGAAAACAAAGAAATGCTTAAAGAAAAGGCTTATTCTAATAGTGGAATATGCGTAAAAACCACATGGTGTGAACATAGCCTTAGTGCATGCTGGTTTAACCCCTACTAATCCCCACCTTCCCGGTTCCTGTATTTCTATCAGCGTCACAGTAATATGGAAGGACCTTTATAATCTTGTGTGTCCCGTCTTGTGGTGTTTTTCGTGTTTCACAATACTGAATGTAATAGTAACGTAATGATGTTATCAGTTTTGTCCACCACCATGGGGGAGGGGGTAACCTGCCGCCTGTTCTGGTGCAGCAGCTCACAGTCTGACATTTTTATCATGGTGTTTTATCTCTGTTCACCAGCAGGGGGCAGGATACTCAATGTGAAGAAGCCTTATAAGCCGTGTATGTCATTTTGTGTATCCTGTCCCTACTGTGTGAGAGTCCTAGGCAGTAGCGCTGCACCACGCTGTGTATGTAATGGTCACAGGTAAGAGCGGCCACAGACTTTGGCGCTGGTCACACCTGGGAAGCTGGCGCTGAACCTTCGGCTTTGTCTGTGTCCCCATTCACGCTCTGCTTCCTGTCACATATCCACCCCCCGGGATGCTCGGTATCTCGGGCCTATATGTGTACGCTGCTTCTGTCTTTGTTATCTGCGTGTTAACCCTCTGGGTCTCTGCCATTCCTTCTTCTTGCAGCCTCTCGACGTCATTCCAGGTCCACTAGTGCGCTCTCCACCTCAGAGTCTGTGGGGCAGTCAGGTGATCCGGAGCTAACTGCATGCCCGCTTCATGTTCGTGCCGCCATCACCGCCTGCATGTGCATTACATATCATAACATACATCACCTCTCCACATTTTTGTTCCATGACGTGTTACTGGAGTCCATTTTTTTGTTCTTTTCATGCTCATTCATTGTTTTGCATTATATATCGGATCTGGTCC
The DNA here is from genome assembly GCF_029499605.1 of Hyla sarda. Lineage (NCBI taxonomy): Eukaryota > Metazoa > Chordata > Amphibia > Anura > Hylidae > Hyla > Hyla sarda. The sequence goes on along the minus strand of NC_079196.1, from coordinate 9,603,155 downwards.
GCTTCCTGCTGCGGCCATATACAGTGTTATATGTGGAGAGTTCGGGTCTGTGTATTGTCATCGCCCAAGTGCGCAGATCCCTGGAGAGGGGGGTTATACGTATTGGATGCACCATAATATTATATAGGTCTCTGATGTATCCTGCACCCTAGTGATATTCTATAGGTCTCTGATGTATCCTGCACCCTAGTGATATTCTATAGGTCTCAGATGTATCCTGCACCCTAATGATATTCTATAGGTCTCTGATGTATCCTGCACCCTAGTGATATTCTATAGGTCTCAGATGTATCCTGCACCCTAGAGATATTCTATAGGTCTCAGATGTATCCTGCACCCTAGTGATATTCTATAGGTCTCGGATGTATCCTGCACCCTAGTGATATTCTATAGGTCTCGGATGTATCCTGCACCCTAGTGATATTCTATAGGTCTCGGATGTATCCTACACCGTAGTGATATTCTATAGGTCTCGGATGTATCCTGCACCCTAGTGATATTATATAGGTCTCGGATGTATCCTGCACCGTAGTGATATTCTATAGGTCTCGGATGTATCCTGCACCCTAGTGATATTCTATAGGTCTCGGATGTATCCTGCACCCTAGTGATATTCTATAGGTCTCTGATGTATCCTGCACCCTAGTGATATTCTATAGGTCTCGGATGTATCCTGCACCCTAGTGATATTCTATAGGTCTCGGATGTATCCTGCACCCTAGTGATATTCTATAGGTCTCGGATGTATCCTGCACCCTAGTGATATTCTATAGGTCTCGGATGTATCCTGCACCCTAGTGATATTCTATAGGTCTCGGATGTATCCTGCACCGTAGTGATATTCTATAGGTCTCGGATGTATCCTGCACCCTAGTGACATTATATAGGTCTCGGATGTATCCTGCACCCTAGTGATATTCTATAGGTCTCTGATGTATCCTGCACCCTAGTGATATTCTATAGGTCTCGGATGTATCCTGCACCCTAGTGATATTCTATAGGTCTCGGATGTATCCTGCACCCTAGTGATATTCTATAGGTCTCAGATGTATCCTGCACCGTAGTGATATTCTATAGGTCTCAGATGTATCCTGCACCGTAGTGATATTCTATAGGTCTCAGATGTATCCTGCACCGTAGTGATATTCTATAGGTCTCGGATGTATCCTGCACCCTAGTGATATTCTATAGGTTAGGCCCTTGGAGTTGTGGGGTCTCGCCCATTGTTCCAGGAATACACTATAAGGCGACTTCTCAGATCTTCGCTTGTGCAGTGTGAAGTTTTGCCCATTACACAGGATCCAGGTTCTTATACATGACAGATGGGGCCGCTTCATCAACCTATATCAATGTCCCCCGATGTGTGTAAAACTACAACTCCCAGCATGCCCAGGCAGAACTAGAATGTTACAAAACTTTTTGCAACTTTTATGGATGTTGCAAAACTATAACTCCCAGCATGCCTTCATAGTCTTGCGTTGGAGAACATTGACCCATATGCAGTAGCTGTATTTCTAGCGTAAAAGGGGGAACCCTATATCATGAAGATGAAGGGTTAATGATGGTTATAGCGTGCATCCTTGTACGTCAGCGCAGTTTGTGGCATTGTTTCCGAACAAGGGTGCCTCCAGCTGTTGCAAAACAACAACTCCCAGCATGCTGGGAGTTGTAGTTTTGCAACAGCTGGAGGCACCCTGTTTGGGAAACACTGGTCTGGGGAGTATCAACCATTTCTCCCTGATTTGTATACCAATTGGGGGGGGGGGGTCTTGTCAGGATACTTAGAAGGTTGGGTGCTCCTCCTGGTGTGGCCATTTGTATCCTGAAGGTATAGCAGACGTGTCCAATAGGGCCCTGTGTCTCCTATAGATATTGTATGGAGATCAGTTAATGCTCCAGTACTGAGCGGCGCAGTTACTACAGTCCAGGGGCCACAGGGGCCCAGCTTTATAGAATACTTTTCTTTTAGGTTATTCATCCCATCACCGCTAACTTTATTTTCTTTTCTGCCATTTATGTTACGATACAAGTAACCTATAGACTAATGCTGCAGAGGCCATTTCTGTCCATCAGGGCCAGAATGGTGGTCACATCATTAGTCGGTGTCTAGCTCTGGCTCTACAGCTGGTGAACTAAAACACCCAGCATGCCCTGCCTCATGTCACAGCTGAAGAGACACAGCTTTCCCAGGGTCTTATTGATATGTGGACAGTCGCTGGCGCGTTCTGGATGACCAGTCCTGCTGTCTAGCTATGAATTCCCGCAGTTTGTCTTTGTCGGCTTCTTCTGGGCAAAGTGTCCTTACCCGTATAGGGGGTGATAACACGTAACGTATGGCGATGGGCGACCGTAGAGTGAAGGCGCCATAGAAGATTGAGCCACATAGACAATTTATTTATTATTATAGAAGACCCCCAAATAATGACACAGTCCACAGATTAGCACCAGTGATGGTCGGTCCACAGTGATGCCCCCTACTGGTTGTGGTTTGTCAGTACAGATGTGCACCCTGCAATGGATCCTTGATTTCTTAAGGGGCCAATCTGGCACATAAGATTAGTGTTTCCCAACCAATGTCCTCCAGCTGTTGCAAGGCTACAACTCCCAGGATGCCCGGACTGCCTTCGGCTTGGAGTTGTAGTTTTGCAACAGCTGGGGGCACACTGACTCAGAAACACTGTCTTGGATGCCCAGTTTACAGTCTCCATGTTCTTCCAGACCTCTTTAGGGGAGGATTTTGCCCATAAGTCGCTTTCTAAGATTTTTGCTGCAGGAATTCTTCCTCCAGATAAAATGTTTGACGTTCTTCTTTATTTTTTCTTTCCCCCCTTTTTTCTATTTTTTTTTTTTTTTCAAGATCGCTATGGGATCGGCCAGTCGGGGAGATTACCGTCCTCCGTGAACGCCATGAGGGTGCTGAGCTCCAGCACGGACCTGGAAGCCGCCGTAGCCGATGCTCTGGTAAGATGAAGTGCGTGTGTGTCCCACCTGCGTGTGTGTCCTCCACTGTCTAGTGACTGTTTGCCGCATGTGGCTCCTCTCTTGTACATTGGTCATACACCCCTGAGCCGCCATCTGTCGTGTCAACCGCTAGGGCAGAACTCATGGGGGAAAAAAACACAAATATATCACAAATCTACAAGATGGTGGCCGTGATCTCAGACGTGAGCGCAGATTTCGTGCACCTATATAACCTGCCATAGTCACCATCTTGGTCCCTGTCTGATTTCTGCCTCTGCGCTGTTGACTTCGTAGACTTGGAGACTGTAGACGACCTTCTAGCCGAGCAGCCGACCCTCGCTGTTGTGTTGTCCGTGTCCTGTATTATCCATCACCCGAGGATCCAGCACCCCGGAGACCTCATGTTGTGTGTCCCGTGTCCCTCATCTCCATTTAACCCTTGATTTTTCATCCTTCTAATAACATTCTTAATTTCTTGTTTAGCTGCTGGGAGACCCCAGGAATAAGGTACGGCCATTTCTGTTACGTTAAGCCAAGCCCGGGTGGGAATTACTTGTCATTACTATATTGTTTCTGATCCGGGAGGCGCTGGGACCCACCGTCCTTATGTATAAAAGAATAAAGAGATCTCTTATTGTGTCGTGTAAAGATCAAGATCTAATATTAGAGAAATATTGGAGAAAACTACAACTCCCAGCATGCCCCCTCTGAATAAAAAAAAAAAAAACTCAGTCACAAATGTGTGTGTATATTTTATATTATAGAACAGTGGTCTTCAACCTGGGGACCTCCAGATGTTGCAAAAATACAACTCCCAGCATGCTGGGAGTTGTAGTTTTGCAACATCTGGAGGTCCGCAGGTTGAAGACAACTGTTATAGATAGATATATTTTTTGAGTAATATATATATATATATATATATATATATATATATAAAATTTATTTTCTATATAGATATATATTTATCTATCTTAATTAGAGATGAGCGAACTTACAGTAAATTCGATTCGTCACGAACTTCTCAGCTCGGCAGTTGATGACTTTTCCTGCATAAATTAGTTCAGCCTTCAGGTGCTCCGGTGGGCTGGAAAAGGTGGATACATTCCTAGGAAAGAGTCTACTAGGACTGTATCCACCTTTTCCAGCCAACCGGAGCACCGGAAAGCTGAACTAATTTATGCAGGAAAAGTCATCAACTGCCGAGCCGAGAAGTTTGTGACGAATCGAATTTACTGTAAGTTCGCTCATCTCTAATCTTAATATATGTATGTGTATATGCACACAAACACAGATATAGGTTTTTTCTTTTTTAATATAAATATATACAGCGCCACTCATGTGCATGGTCGTGTCTGGTATTGCAGCTCACAGTTCCATTCCAGTAAATGCCAAACACATCCATGGACAAGAGCGACAGTGTTATTGGAGTAAAGCCAACCCTTATCTAAGACAATGAGAACGAACACCAATCTGTACATGAAATGGCTGTAATCACAAGTGTCCTGACAGTTCTGACTCTCTAGATAGGTGTCAGGACCTGGGGACTCTGTATGACTGTGTGTACCTAGAGATACCTCAGTTCTGCCCCCGTCAAGTCCTTTGTAAATACAGTAAATAGGACTTTTGCTGCAATGTGACGTCATCCCGGTGGCGGACAGATTTGTGAATTACTTCTATAAAAAAATCTTAATCAGTACTTACCAGCTGCTGTATGCTCCACAGGAAGTTCTTTTCTTCTTGAATTTCCTTTTTTGTCTAACCACAGTGCTCCCTGCTGACACCTCAGTCTATTTTAGGAACTGTCCAGAGTAGAAGCAAATCCCCATAGCAAACCTCTCCTGCTCTGGGCAGTTCCTGACATGGACAGAGGTGTCAGCAGAGAGCACTGTGGTCAGGCAGAAAGGAAATTAAAAAAGAAAATAACTTCCTGTGGAGCATACAGCAGCTGATAAGTACTGGAAGGATTAAGATTTTTTAATAGAAGTAATTTACAAATCTGTTTAACTTTCTTTCACCAGTTGATTTAAAAAAATGTTTTCTAATGGAGTTTTATTTTTTTTTAATGAACTGGTGCCTGAAAGTTAAACAGATTTGTAAATTACTTCTATTAAAAAAATCTTAATCCTTTTAGTACTTTTTAGCAGCTGTATGCTACAGAGGAAATTCTTTACTTTTTGTATTTCTTTTTTGTCTTGTCCACAGTGCTCTCTGCTGACACCTCTGTCCGTGTCAGAAACTGTCCAGAGCAGGATAGGTTTGCTATGAGGATTTTCTCCTGCTCTGGACAGTTCCTGACACGGACAGAGGTGTCAGCAGAGAGCACTGTGGACAAGACAAAAAAGAAATACAAAAAGTAAAGAATTTCCTCTGTAGCATACAGCTGCTAAAAAGTAATAAAAGGATTAAGATTTTTTAATAGAAGTAATTTACAAATCTGTTTAACTTTCTGGCACCAGTTCATTAAAAAAAAAAAAAAAAGTTCCACCGCAGTACCCCTTTAAAATTATATCATCATGAAGTCATTTCCTCAATTAGAGCCCTTTGTGCAGTGGTCAGTAATTTATCATGTACGCATTTTGTACGACAGCCGTCATTTACGCGCTATCTCCGGATAACTCCTACCAGCCCTAATAAGTCATCTAAACTGGCAGCGTGATTGCCTGTGCGACAAATTCATCAGGGTTCGTCTGCTACATCCTCCTGATCATTGAGGACTGCAGCGGCTGCGGTTCTGGACACTAGACATGGCCGCTTGCTCTATAGCCAAGGTGTTCTATATAAGCCGTCCTAGATGTTCATTATAACACCTGGGCTATATAGCAAGCGCTCTAGATTTTTCTCTGACTGTATATTGTTCAGCTTCCGCTGGAGCAGAGTTTCCAGTAGGGCGGCGCCACTGTTGGGCTGCATTCACGCCGCGTTTTTGCAGTACAGTTTCCCGTATCAGGTTTTTGATGAAAAACGGATTCCTCAAAACCGGACTAAACTGTATCAAAACGTGTGTACAAATTTTAACCTGTATACGGTTTGAAAAATGATGTCAGGTTGCATCCGTTTTTTAAGAAAAAAACTTATAAGTTTTTAACTTTTTCACTTCATTATGAATAAAGTTTCACTTGTTTGATTGAAATTCCAAGAAAAAAAACTGTGCAAAGTAAAAAAAACATATGGTGAAAACCGAATGGAACCGCACGCACGTACGGCTTTGTATGGTTCCTATTGACTCCCATGTAAAAAAAAAAAAAAAAAAACGTATACGGTTTAATATGGTTTTTCACCTTGACCAAAAACCGTGGTAGGCTACGGTTTTGGGTACGGGAGAAAAAAAACTGACAAAATTGTACAAGACGCAAAACGTACACAACCGGATGCATCATTTGGCGTACAGTTTTCAATGGAGAGTCAATGCATACGGTTTTTAATGCGGTTCCGTGCGGTTTTCACATTGATAACGTATACGGGAGCTGTACTGCAAAAACGTGGTGTGAACCCTTAGAGCAGAGAGCACAACTATCTCGCCCCGTGTCACTTTGGCAGGATTGATATGTCACATTCAGTCTTGTGATAACATCAGACAGGTCACTTACCTCCATGGTGTCATCATAATATTGTGCCCCCCAACCTGTTTTTCCTGCTGATTCAGCGCAGTGTCTGCAGGGTGTCTGGAACGCACTGTCTCTCTGTTATTGTAGGCGATCATGTTGCACCTCGTGTGCATTTCTTTATTATTATGTAAGTGATGACACTGATCTCTTTGTACTATGGGGCCATTATACTGGAGTTGGCCTCTCGCCATCTGACACCTCACATCCGGGAAACGGTCCCGACTACTGAAGGAGCCATCATCGTCTTCATGATCTGCAGATAACAATACTATCGCTTCAATGGCTGCCCGGCATGCTGGGAGTTGTAGTTTTGCACCACCTAGAGGTCCACAGTTTAGAACAGGGTTTCCCAACCAGGGTGCCTCCAGCTGTTGCAAAACTACAACTCCCAGCATGCCCGGACAGCCGAAGGCTGTCCGGGCATGCTGGGAGTTGTAGTTTTGCAACAGCTGGAGGCATCCTGGTTGGGAAACACTGGTTTAGAATCTATAAGAAGATTTTGTTTAGTTTTTTTTCTTTTTTTTTTCTTTTGATGTTTTTTCTTTTTTTCTTATCTGAGACAACACTTGAAGGATAGAGATTAGAGATGAGCGAACTTACAGTAAATTCGATTCGTCACGAACTTCTCGGCTCGGCAGTTGATGACTTTTCCTGCCTAAATTAGTTCAGCCTTCAGGTGCTCCGGTGGGCTGGAAAAGGTGGATACATTCCTAGGAAAGAGTCTCCTAGGAATGTATCCACCTTTTCCAGCCCACCGAAGCACCGGAAAGCTGAACTAATTTATGCAGGAAAAGCCATCAACTGCCGAGCCGAGAAGTTTGTGACGAATCGAATTTACTGTAAGTTCGCTCATCTCTAATAGAGATGATGAAATCATTACTTTGGGTTTTTTATTTATTTTTTTGCTCCTTTTTTTTTTATTGGTGGTTGTGTGATCACTGCAGAGCATCGCACCCACCTGATTACTGCAGTATGTCGCACCACAGGCAGGACAATTTATCATCAGTACTTACCTAAACAATATTGGATGAATGATGAAGATGGTGACCGGGGGGGAGAAGGATGCTCCGGTTGTTATGGATGGGCTGCGGTTACTGTTTTGTTACTTAAAGGGGTTGTCTTGTTAAGAGAAATAGGTCTAAACTGACGCATTATGTTAAAATTAAAACAATACAATAATTTCGGAAAATGTTCCTGTTTGAGATATAGATGTACTAATCCCCCATGCGCCTGCGCTGTTTCGATAACCTGCTGCACTTCCTTACGACCCATTAAGACGATCGAGCATGCTCAGTCCAGCTGCATATTACTTGTTAGGCTGCATTCACACCACGTTTTTGCGATACAGTTCCCGTATCAGGTTTTTGATTAAAAAAAAAAAAAAAACGGATTCCTCAAAACCGGACTAAGGCTGCATTCACATCTCGTTTTGTACATACGGGTGCTGGATCCGGTGGGGGGAGGGGCAAACCGGGCGCTCCCGTACCCCAGCTGGATCAGCCCGTAAGTCCATTTACTTTAATGAGCCGACCGGAGTCAAACGGTGACTCTGGTCGGCTCAGTTTTGACCCGTATGCGGTTTCCTGACCGTACCTCAAACCGTAGTATACTACGGTTTTAGGTCCGGTCCAAAACCGCATACGGGTCGAAACTGACCCGACCGGAGTCACCGTTTGACTCCGGTCGGCTCATTAAAGTAAATGGACTTACGGCTGATCCGGCTGGGGTACGGGAGCGCCCGGTTTGCCCCTCCCCCCGCCGGCGCCCGTATGTACAAAACGAGATGTGAATGCAGCCTAAACTGTATCAAAACGTGTGTACAAATTTCAATCCGTATACAGTTGAAAATCGTATGCGATTTGAAAAATGATGTCCAGTTGCATCCTTTTTTTTTTTTTTTTTAAGAAAAAACTAAGTTTTTAACTTTTCATTCCATTATGAATAAAGTTTCACTTGTTTGATTGAAATTCCAAGAAAAAAAACTGTGCATAGTAAAAAATCGTATGGTGAAAACCGGATGGAACCGTATGCACATACAGTTCTGTACGGTTCCCATTGACTCCCATGTAAAAAAAAAAAAAAATAATAATAAAAACACACAAATGTTTCAATACGGTTTTTCACCCGGATTAAAAACTGTGGTAGGCTACGGTTTTGGGTACGGGAAAAAAAACGTACAGGATGCAAAACGGACACAACCTGATTTGGCATTTTTGAATGGAGAGTCGCTGCATATGGTTTTCAATACGGTTCTGTATAAGGGAACTGTATTGTAAAAACGTGGTGTGAACCCAACCTTAGTCTGCACTGTGCATGTAAGCAAGGAGGATTCTGGGAAAGTGTCTGCTCTGTTGCCACCACAGGGTCACAGTTCAGATAGGAAACCAGATCAATTTTGAGATCCATCCAAACTTTTGCGAGGACGTCTCCTTATCCTATAAATTCTGGAATGGCGTACAGCCCGGTGTGCGATGATTCTGTCCTCTCTCTCGTTTTGTCCGTAAAGCCTTTTGTTATATTGATTGTGAAGAGTTTGAGGTCAATGTAAGATTTTACTTTCAGAAGAAGCCGGTGCGGAGACGCTACGAGCCGTACGGGATGTATTCTGATGACGACGCAAACAGCGACGCCTCCAGCGCTTGCTCAGAAAGGTCTTATGGTTCCAGAAACGGCGGGATCCCTCACTACCTGCGCCAGACGGAGGATGTGGCGGAGGTCCTGAACCACTGCGCCAGCTCCAATTGGTCCGAGAGGAAAGAGGGTCTGATCGGCCTCCAGAACCTGCTGAAGAGTCAGCGAACGCTCAGGTATGTGTGCACGGTTCTCATCCTAACAGGTTGGGCTCTGCTTCATCCCGTCTCAATTAAGAGTTTGTTTTTTTGTTGACCGGTGACATCTCTATCCTCTTGTGTTACCTGGATCCACCTAAGAATAGAAGGGAAAAAAGAGACCAATGGAGGCGCCTCGTGTGTTACCACTAAACCTTTTGTGGAATAAAATAAGGCAGTTAGCGGGCACAACTCGCCCTTAGGTAATGCCCACTCACCTTGAACGAATGGAAAATTCACATATCAACCCAACAAGTGCCCGGGTTCCAGGCGAAGGAATAATCCAAACCTGATGAAAGCCAATGTAGAAAGAATAAAATAACCCTTGCGGTGGCGCTGCTGGTTCCAGTAAGAAGTAAAAGCCAGAACAGGGATAATATCAAACACTGAAGTCGTTTATTAAGAAGTATAAAAATAATAAAAAAAAATGTGGATGACGCGTTTCGGGGGAGCCACCCCCTTCCTCAGATCAGTATGTCTGTATCTGTCATACCAATACTGATCTGAGGAAGGGGGGTGGCTTCCGCTGAAACACGTCATCCACATTTTTATTGTTTTTATACTAGTTAATAAACCATCCCAGTGTTTGATATTATCCCTGTTCTGGCTTTTACTTCTTACTGGAACCACAGCACCACCGCAAGGGTTATTTTCTTCTCCCTACATTGGTGTTCCCTGGATCGGCAGTGATCATAGTTTTTTCTTGTTTTGCAGCCGCGTGGAGCTGAAGAGGCTTTGTGAGATCTTCACTCGGATGTTTGCAGACCCGCACAGTAAGGTAGGTGCCCTCCATACACGCTGGGGTAGCTATGGGATGTATTAGAAGCTTTGCCTTAGCGGCTGATCTGTGCAATCCCAGGTGCAATTTTTGCTCCCTCTTTCCCGGGCTGCTGCATGTTTGCATCACTTGCTGCATTGCTTGATTCCAATGAGTGACCCTTGGGAGGCAGCAATAGCATAGACATTGTATGGGGGACCCTGGGGGTCACATACAGCATCCGCTGCAGATTTCGCCTATGTATTTATATTGACTTAATCTGCAACGTAAAATCCAGAGTGGATGTGGAACGTGTGAATGTATTCTGAAGTTTGGACAAAACCCGTATAATTTCTTTATTCTGATACACCGTTACTCACTATGTCAGTGGACTTATAGATTTTGCAAAACTACAACTCCCAGCATGACCAAAATACTTATAAAACAATGCATTCAGAGCCCCTGGCCTTCACATAGTGCAGGGTTTCCCAACCAGGGTGCCAGCTGTTGCAAAACTACAACTCCCAGCATGCCCGGACAGCCGTTGGCTGTCCGGGCATGCTGGGAGTTGTAGTTTTGCGAAGACTGGAGGCACCCTGGTTGGGAAACACTGGAATAAGTGTATCTGCTCCTGTGTGGACTACATGGGAATGAGCTGCGCCTCCATCAGGTTACATCAGTTTGGGGGTGGGGGGGGGGGTGCCTTGAGGGGTGGCATTTCTTTGCATGGGGTATTTGGGATGCATGAAGGGGTCGCTTTTAAGTCTTATTTTTTGGGGGTTTCCCCTTTTTGTCATTAGGACCATTTTAAAGAATCTTTTAGGTGTAAAGTATAAATTCCATCCAGGGTTCTCATTGATATGTAGCCATTGATAACCCATGAAATGGTCCTGGTGACTGGTGGTATAGAATGTTCCAGACTCCTCCGCCAGAACATGGTTCACAGCAGACCAGGATCACACGCACATTGCTGCTCCACCATTGTCCTCTGCTCTGGCCGTTTGCTATTAGGTTTTATTTTAAGGCATGGCGCTGCTCTCCGTATGTGCGTTAGTGTTCGGCAGGATATCAATAGTGGGAATGGATGTACTTGGCATCTAAGGCAAAGAGGAGGCAGGGAACTTGTACCTGATGTTATAGAAAAACTTCTGACAAAAGCCGAGTGTTCAGACCCAGACTGATCAGGAAAATAAGAGTGCGCTACCACGAGCTCCTCTCCCCGTCTTGTGTCTTTGAGTGTGACGGTCCCACAGACATATGTTATCAGGCTGTCTCAGTCATGTGACCAAGGCGGAAGAGAACTTACTAAGCTCGCACATCCGCTGTCTTGTTCTACTGATCCGATCACAAATTGTAAATTGTTGTTTTTTCCACTTTGTTTCTTTGATAATGGTTAATGGAGCGGAATGTTAGTGCAGCATGTGGTACGGTGTATAGCTTAGGGACCCTTTGCTGTATATTGTACTGCCATGCTATGTAGGATTGTAGTTTTTATTCTATGATACGTAATGACGACTGGTTACACAAGCTCTTTCAATAAACTTGTTCTACTGATCCGTAGGGTCTGAACACTCGGACCACAACAGATTAAAAAAAAACTTTTGATATGTTGTATATGAGACAGGAGCAACCTGTAGGGGGGGGGCGGCGTGTAGTGTGGGGGGGGCGGCGTGTAGTGTGGGGGGGGCGGCGTGTAGTGTGGGGGGGGGCGGCGTGTAGTGTGGGGGGGGGCGGCGTGTAGTGGGGGGGGGGGGGAGGCGTGTAGTGTGGGGGGGGCGGCGTGTAGTGTAGGGTGTGGGGGGATGTGTAGTGTAGGGTGGGGGGGCGGCATGTAGTGTAGGGTGGGGGGCGTGTAATGAAGCTGTTATGTCTGGCAGTCACAGAGCGGGCACCGGGTGTGGGGTTCGGGAGGCTTCTTTGTATCATGACCTGTACTAACGTGTGGTTTGTTTTATTGCATGCTCTGCCTTGCTGTGGATCTCACCCCAGAGAGTAAGTGTCTTCTTTTTATTCTCCATCATTCTCCCCACTTGTTTTTTCTTTTCAGATTTGGAAGCAGGGCTTTTCCTGGAGTTTGGCCAAACATTAGCTCCGGCTATAAATCCAGATGTTCACATTTAGGGTGTTATTGGAAATGAAATGGGGGGGGGCAGACTAGTGAAGAGCAAATGTGGTAATATATTAGCCCCAAAGCCAGGGGGCAGCGTGTACCTACAGCCTGTATCAGCCGATCAGATCTCCTCTTAGGACGTACACGTCTCCTACACATCATGTTCTGCAAATAACCAACAGCTCAGAGAATCATTACAACCATAAGGATGGAGGCTTCCATAGTTATAATATCACTATACACATTCATTTATAGCAGCTTTGTAATTCTATAGATTTTACATTCCGCACACAATAAGGATCTAATAGAAACAATTGCACTTTCACTGAGAAGCTGCCCTCGTGATTCAAGATGTACATATCAAAATGTGTTAAAAAAAATAATAATAATAATAATAATAAAATAAACTGAATTTACTGCGACTGTCGGACTTACAACAATATACCCTGAATAATTCCTTAATATATCCTTATAGTAGTTGGAGTTCGGTGGGTGACTCATCATACATCACCACTAGAGGGAGCTACCTGCAGACTAATACATCACCACTAGAGGGAGCTACCTGCAGACTAATACATCACCACTAGAGGGAGCTACCTGCAGACTAATAATACATCACCACTAGAGGGAGCTACCTGCAGACTAATAATACATCACCACTAGAGGGAGCTACCTGCAGACTAATAATACATCACCACTAGAGGGAGCTACCTGCAGATTAATAATACATCACCACTAGAGGGAGCTACCTGCAGACTAATAATACATCACCACTAGAGGGAGCTACCTGCAGACTAATAATACATCACCACTAGAGGGAGCTACCTGCAGACTAATAATACATCACCACTAGAGGGAGCTACCTGCAGACTAATAATACATCACCACTAGAGGGAGCTACCTGCAGACTAATAATACATCACTACTAGAGGGAGCTACCTGCAGACTAATAATACATCACCACTAGAGGGAGCTACCTGCAGACTAATAATACATCACCACTAGAGGGAGCTACCTGTAGACTAATAATACATCACCACTAGAGGGAGCTACCTGCAGACTAATAATACATCACCACTAGAGGGAGCTACCTGCAGACTAATAATACATCACTACTAGAGGGAGCTACCTGCAGACTAATAATACATCACCACTAGAGGGAGCTACCTGCAGACTAATAATACATCACCACTAGAGGGAGCTACCTGTAGACTAATAATACATCACCACTAGAGGGAGCTACCTGCAGACTAATAATACATCACCACTAGAGGGAGCTACCTGCAGACTAATAATACATCACTACTAGAGGGAGCTACCTGCAGACTAATAATACATCACCACTAGAGGGAGCTACCTGCAGACTAATAATACATCACCACTAGAGGGAGCTACCTGTAGACTAATAATACATCCCCACTAGAGGGAGCTACCTGCAGACTAATAATACATCACTACTAGAGGGAGCTACCTGCAGACTAATAATACATCACCACTAGAGGGAGCTACCTGCAGACTAATAATACATCACCACTAGAGGGAGCTACCTGTAGACTAATAATACATCCCCACTAGAGGGAGCTACCTGCAGACTAATAATACATCACCACTAGAGGGAGCTACCTGCAGACCAATAATACATCACCACTAGAGGGAGCTACCTGTAGACTAATAATACATCACCACTAGAGGGAGCTACCTGCAGACTAATAATACATCACCACTAGAGGGAGCTACCTGTAGACTAATAATACATCACCACTAGAGGGAGCTACCTGCAGACTAATAATACATCACCACTAGAGGGAGCTACCTGCAGACTAATAATACATCACCACTAGAGGGAGCTACCTGCAGACTAATAATACATCACCACTAGAGGGAGCTACCTGCAGACTAATAATACATCACCACTAGAGGGAGCTACCTGCAGACTAATAATACATCACCACTAGAGGGAGCTACCTGCAGACTAATAATACATCACCACTAGAGGGAGCTACCTGTAGACTAATAATACATCACTACTAGAGGGAGCTACCTGCAGACTAATAATACATCACCACTAGAGGGAGCTACCTGCAGACTAATAAAAAATCACCACTAGAGGGAGCTACCTGCAGACTAATAATACATCACTACTAGAGGGAGCTACCTGCAGACTAATAATACATCACCAATAGAGGGAGCTACCTGCAGACTAATAATACATCACCAATAGAGGGAGCTACCTGCAGACTAATAATACATCACCACTAGAGGGAGCTACCTGCAGACTAATAATACATCACCACTAGAGGGAGCTACCTGCAGACTAATAATACATCACCACTAGAGGGAGCTACCTGCAGACTAATAATACATCACCACTAGAGGGAGCTACCTGCAGACCAATAATACATCACCACTAGAGGGAGCTACCTGCAGACTAATAATACATCACTACTAGAGGGAGCTACCTGCAGACTAATAATACATCACCACTAGAGGGAGCTACCTGCAGACTAATAATACATCACCACTAGAGGGAGCTACCTGCAGACTAATAATACATCACCACTAGAGGGAGCTACCTGCAGACTAATAATACATCACCACTAGAGGGAGCTACCTGCAGACTAATAATACATCTCCACTAGAGGGAGCTACCTGCAGACTAATAATACATCACCAATAGAGGGAGCGAGATTTACACTGATTCATATGTCACCACTATGGGAGATGACTGCAGACTATTTTAAACATGACCATTAGGGGGAGCCAATTGTAGACTTGGTCAGCTGCCTCTAGTGATGATGTATGTATAATAATACATCACCATTAGATGGAGGTGACTGCACACTAATACATCACCACTGGGGGGAGCTGATTGTAGACTGATTCTGCACCTCTAGCACAGATGGATTTATACACTGCCACCACAAGAGGGCGCTAACTGTAGTCTAATTCATATAGTTTCCACTAGAGGGAGCTGGCTTCATACAGCTGCCATTGTGGTCAGTGCCTGCTGTATAAATCCATCATCTGCCGACCCCTCTATAAATATATATTAATCTGCTCAGAAGATTGTACCTTGTAGTAGTGAAATAGTTTACAATGATGGACTTTCCCTCTCATGTATTTAGGGTTTGGGTGACATCGGGGCTGGTTGTGACTTCTGGTACTGACCTTCTTATATGTAGATCCGTGTTTGGTGCGGAGGGTCTCTCCTCAGGTCTCCCCTGATGCTCTGGGGATCGGCTCTTGTATCTGGTTCTATAGTTTCCAGGTCACATCCTGCCCCAATCTCCTGTATATAATTCTGCAGTACTGAGCGCCCCCTATCTTCTCTATAGACCCTCATCTGTTCTTCTCTCTTGCCTTATAACCCCCAATATTTTCTCTTCCCAGGTGTTCAGCATGTTCCTGGAAACCTTGGTGGATTTTGTCATCATCCATAAGGATGATCTCCAGGACTGGCTCTTCATATTACTCACTCAGCTCCTGAAAAAGATGGGTGCCGACCTGCTGGGTTCTGTGCAAGCCAAAGTACAGAAGGCCCTGGACGTGACCAGGTGGGGAGATGACGTCAGCGCCGGCCGTTCCCAGACGCTTTTTATTGAGAACATGTCCTAACCGAGTTACCTGTGATAGGGAACGTCCTCAGCACTAGAACAAAGATTGTCCTGTAAAGTCAATGAGCTGTTCTGAAGCCGTCTGTGCTGCGCCGGTTATTGCGGTATTGTCACCCCCCCCCCCCCGACGCTGCGTCCGCTGCCCTGAATGTAATGACCTGTAAAGCAGTGATGGAGGAGTTACCAGCACAGACTGTCCAGACAGAACATATCGCTGCTGATATAATCCGCTCCATTTATCATATTTAGATCTTTTTTTTATTATATTTAATTTATGTAAAACTAATCATGAATGTTATGTGTTTATAGCAATAGAGACCGATGATCAGCGCTTGTGTCCTGCTCTATCATCTTATCATCTGCAGGGCAGCGATCCACCGTGTGCCCCCCGCTCCACCGTTGACGTGCACCCCCCGCTCCGCCGTTGCCGCGCGCCCCCCGCTCCGCCGTTGCCGCGCGCCCCCCGCTCCGCCGTTGCCGCGCGCCCCCCGCTCCGCCGTTGCCGCGCGCCCCCCGCTCCGCCGTTGCCGCGCGCCCCCCGCTCCGCCGTTGCCGCGCGCCCCCCGCTCCGCCGTTGCCGCGCGCCCCTCCGCCGTTGCCGCGCGCCCTTCCCCTCCGCCGTTGCCGCGCGCCCTTCCCCTCCGCCGTTGCCGCGCGCCCCCCCCTGCCGTTGCCGCGCGCCCCCCCTCCGCCGTTGCCGTGCGCCCCCCCCCTCCGCCGTTGCCGTGCGCCCCCTCCTCCGCCGTTGCCGTGCGCATGTGACCTTCCTCTCTTGGTTTTTCGCAGGGATTCCTTCCCGTTCGATCAGCAGTTTAACATTCTGATGAGATTCATCGTGGATCAGACTCAGACTCCGAACCTTAAGGTTGGTGCCTCCAGCTCTTGTGCTGGAATACGTTCATTTATCTAAGTGTTTTTCCATGAATGTGTCTCCAGCTGTTGCAAAACTACAACTGCCATGCTGGGAGTTGTAGCTTTGTAACAGCTGGATGCACAAATTTGCTCTTTAGTCTGGTGGCTGCAGAACTCCATGTTAGAAATGTAACTTTTAAGAAATGCAAATAAAATAGAAATATGAAAAATTCTGTCCTCAAATTGTTGTTGTTGTTGTTTGTTTTTTGTTGTGGCTTTTCATTAATCTAATTTTGTTTGTCTTAAATGGCATCAATTTAAGGACTACATTTTTAACTTTTAAGGGTTATGTTTTAATGTTTTAGGGACTATCTAGATCAGTGTTTAGATATGCTGGGCATGCTGGGAGTTGTAGTTTTGCAAAAGCTGATGGCACACTAGTTGGGAAACACTGGTCTAGATCAGTGTTTTCCAACCAGGGGTGCCTCCAGCTATTGCTAAACTACAAATCCCAGCATGTTGGACCATATAATAGTATATAGTATAGGTCAGTGTTTCCCAACCAGGGGTGCCTCCAGCTGTTGCAAATCTACAACTCCCAGCATGTTGGACTATATTGTAGTATATAGGTCAGTGTTTTCCAACCAGGGATGCCTCCAGCTGTTGCAAAACTACAACTCCCAGCATGCCCGGACAGCCTTCGGCTGTCCGGGCATGCTGGGAGTTGTAGTTTTGCACCAGCTGGAGGCACCCTGGTTGGGAAACACTGGTCTAGATTATGGACTACTGCACTGTGATCTCCCTGTTTATCTCTGTTCCTGTTTATCTCCCACAGGTGAAAGTCGCCATTTTGAAATACATCGAGTCGCTCGCCCGGCAGATGGACCCAACGGATTTCGTGAACTCCAGTGAGACGCGACTCGCCGTCTCCCGAATCATCACATGGACGACAGAACCAAAGAGCTCAGATGTAAGGAAGGTGAGTGATGTCTCGTCCCCACGGTTCTGATCCGCACACGTGTTCACCATCGCGCGACACCTCGCTGCCGCCGCAGACTGGTTGTCTCGTGTGTCCGGTTGTCAGGACGTTCCTGTCATGTCCGTCGTTTGTTGTCTGTAGGAAGCAGAGATTGGCCCCGGGCCGTCTTCTTATTAGGGGCCCCGGGCCGTCTTCTTATTAGGGGCCCCGGGCCGTCTTCTTATTAGGGGCCCCGGGCCGTCGTCTTATTAGGGGCCCCGGGCCGTCTTCTTATTAGGGGCCCCGGGCCGTCATCTTATTAGGGGCCCCGGGCCGTCTTCTTATTAGGGGCCCCGGGCCGTCATCTTATTAGGGGCCCCGGGCCGTCATCTTATTAGGGGCCCCGGGCCGTCTTCTTATTAGGGGCTCAGGGCCGTCATCTTATTAGGGGCTCGGGGCCGTCATCTTATTAGGGGCCCCGGGCCGTCATCTTATTAGGGGCTCAGGGCCGTCATCTTATTAGGGGCCCCGGGCCGTCATCTTATTAGGGGCCCCGGGCCGTCATCTTATTAGGGGCCCCGGGCCGTCATCTTATTAGGGGCTCGGGGCCGTCCTCTTATTAGGGGTTCGGGGCCGTCATCTTATTAGGGGCTCGGGGCCGTCATCTTATTAGGGGCTCAGGGCCGTCATCTTATTAGGGGCTCAGGGCCGTCATCTTATTAGGGGCTCAGGGCCGTCATCTTATTAGGGGCTCAGGGCCGTCATCTTATTAGGGGCTCAGGGCCGTCATCTTATTAGGGGCCCCGGGCCGTCATCTTATTAGGGGCTCAGGGCCATTGACCCGACATTGACAAGACATGAAGGCGAGCGCAGGATAAACCTGTAGATGCCTCCTCTGCATTTATAGGGATGTATAGTAAAGGACAGATGTTCTCTGCATCAGGTGTGGTCCCGGCCTAGGTCCCTCGTCCTTCTTCATCTTCCCCTCATGTTTCGGGAAAAATCGTAGGTGAACGAGTACATGACTAGGTGGAGCCGGACGCCAAATTACTCTTTTATCTTCATTTCTTAGAAAAACATCTGATCTCTGCACAATCCTAGGGGAAGTCATGAGGGGCCCGCAGATTATTTAACCCTGTCCTGGCCGTATTGTTTGTTTCACATAGTACAAAACTCGTGTCAAATTCAGAGATGAAAGAAATAATCAGAAACCAGTAAGACGACCCTTTACTTGGTGTTTTCTCAGCCATAAGAATTCAAAGCAGCTTGTTATATCCTGTATTATACTCCAGAGCTGTACTCACTATTCTGCTGGTGAGGTCACTGTATACATACATTACATTACTTATCCTGTACTGATCCTGAGTTATATCCTGTATTATACTCCAGAGCTGTACTCACTATTCTGCTGGTGAGGTCACTGTATACATACATTACATTACTTATCCTGTACTGATCCTGAGTTATATCCTGTATTATACTCCAGAGCTGTACTCACTATTCTGCTGGTGTGATCACTGTGTACATACATTACATATCCTGTACTGATCCTGAGTTATATCCTGTATTATACCCCAGAGCTGTACTCACTATTCTGCTGGTGAGGTCTCTGTGTACATACATTACATTACTTATCCTGTACTGATCCTGAGTTATATCCTGTATTATTCTCCAGAGCTGTACTCACTATTCTGCTGGTGAGGTCACTGTGTACATACATTACATTACTTATCCTGTACTGATCCTGAGTTATATCCTGTATTATACTCCAGAGCTGTACTCACTATTCTGCTGGTGTGATCACTGTGTACATACATTACATTA
This sequence comes from Hyla sarda, assembly GCF_029499605.1. Lineage (NCBI taxonomy): Eukaryota > Metazoa > Chordata > Amphibia > Anura > Hylidae > Hyla > Hyla sarda. Next base: position 9,583,646 of record NC_079196.1, on the reverse strand, counting down.
CTTATCCTGTACTGATCCTGAGTTATATCCTGTATTATACTCCAGAACTGTACTCACTATTCTGCTGGTGAGGTCACTGTGTACATACATTACATTACTTATCCTGTACTGATCCTGAGTTATAACCTGTATTATACTCCAGAGCTGTACTCACTATTCTTCTGAATGTGATTGGAAACTGTCTTTTTTTAATTGTATTTTTTTTTTTTTTTTTTTTTTTTTTTACAATTGTCTGATCAGCTTTATTACTGGAGCCTCCATTGCTCTGTGCCCTTGTGTCTGTAGGATGGGGGGAGTGATGGGCCGCTGTTGCCTTCTATTCTCTGTGTCTCCTCTTCTAAATTGTTAAAAAGGGGAAATCATTGGAGCAATCAGGTCTGACTTCTTTTTCTTTTTTTGTGCTTTTGACTCAAAAATAGTTTCTTTGATGTGGGTGACGTGTGGCTGACATAACAATGCGGCAGAACACGTTCCTCAGAGATGACAGATAATGTCAGGTTTTTGCAGCAAGCGTGGCCGGGAGGGCGATCTATAGGGAGTCCTAAAGCCCTGAGACAGCGACAGATTGCTTCTATTGCCCCCTTAGGGTGTTCATTTTGTCAGCGCTAAGCAGAGAAGTGAGCACAATCTCTGCATCAGGTCACTGTGTCGGCAGAGCTCAGCATTATTACAGGACAGATCTAGAGCTGTAGGGGGGGTTACACTGTACACTATTGGGCTCAGATCACAGCACATAACCATCTGTGTGGCCCTCGCGCGCGCAGTTACGATACATTGACATGTCTGTTTTCTTCCTTCGATCCAGTTCAAGCCTCGGCCGCACATGTAAAAACTTCACCTGCTTCAGTCACTGACCTGTAATGTGCTTCTATTTCAGTGTTTCCCAACCAGGGTGCCTCCAGCTGTTGCAAAACTACATCTCCCAGCATGGCCAGACAGC